>NC_056745.1:1182748233-1182918233 GCF_019279795.1 Protopterus annectens
GAACTTTTGGGGTCTCTCCAATTGCTGCAGATGTCGGGTGAGATACATCCCGAATGGGGAATTGTACTCGATCATTGGTCTGATAAGTGAAGAGTACAGGGGAACAATGACCTCACTAGATCTGGATGTGAATCCCTTCATGATCAGGTGGGCAATGTAGAAGGTCTTTCTAACCACTTTAGCAACGTGAGTGTCAAAAGAAAGGCCACTGTCAACCTGGGTCCCCAGGTCCATGATAACCTCTTCTGTGCTTAGTGGATTGCCACCTATATGGTAGCTTGGGGTTACCTTGTTTTTCCCGAAGGGTATGACTATACATTTTTTGGCGTTTAACTTCAGGCCATGGCTCTGGCACCAGCTATCTGTTTCCGTGAGTCCCTTCTGAAGGATATCCGTGTCCGATGCACTTTCCACTATGGCCCTGTTTGCAGTCGTCTGCAAACTTTGTCAGCCAAAGTCCTGCCATGTTGGCCTGTACTTCTGAGAAGTAGATGCCGAACAATAGGGGGCCAAGGACCGAGCCCTGTGGGACACCACTTGTGACCGGCTTGGAGTCTGACATAGTGCCAGCAACTCTAACCCTGTGGGTTCTGTCCTTAAGCCAGTTTGCAACCCATCTTGTGACATATGGGTTTACATTTAAGCTGGTAAGTTTTTCTACAATACCCGAGTGGGGTATTGTGTCGAAACATTTGCAAGGTCAAGGTAGGCTGTATGGACTGCCTTTCCCTCATCAATGGCCTTGGTGACTGTTTTGAAGAAGTCGACCAAGTTCAAAAGGCATGATCTGCCCTTGACGAAGCCAAACTGGGTCGGGTCCAATGTCTGCAAGTCCCCTATATCTTTGTTTATGAGCTCCAGTATGATCCTCTCCATAGCTTTGCAGACTAGACTTGTTAAGCTTATGGGGCGGTAATTACCAGGGTCCGTAGAGGCACCGCCTTTGTGGAGTGGGACCACAGTTGCCATACGCCACTCCTTGGGCACGTATCCTGTGGTAAGGCTGAGATTAAACAGCTGCCTTATGTGCGGGTTTAATTCCTCATTTAGCTCGTGTAGCACACAGCCGGGGACACCATCCAGTCCCACTGATGCTGTGTTTTTAGCTTTAGAGAGAGCAGCTTTCACCTGCGCATTTGAGATGTCTGGGAGGCTACACTCTGCTGGGATAGTTATCTCTCCTTTAGGGGGGGAGAGGGGTGAAGTTTGCACTGAACCTGTCTGCCAGTATGTTGGCAATGTCTGTGGGTTCAGTGATTTTTGTATCATTTTGGACTAATTCTGAGCATATCTGGGAGTTTCCACCCAGGTTCCTAACATAGCTGAAAAAGGCCTTATGATTGTCCTTTGAATCCGTGGCAATTTTTCTCTCAAAATTGGCCTTAGTTGATTTTATGAGTGCTCGTATTTTTTTACTAATAATGATCAGGGGTGACTTCCCTTTTATGGATTTTGTTCTATCATGTAATAGCTTTCTCCTCTTATTGTAAAGTTTGTTAATGGCTGGGGTCCACCAGACTGGACGTTTGCCCTTTGTGGAAAGAGTCTTGGTTTTATTTGGGATTGCCTGATCCATGCAGTCCTGGAGGTGTTCATAGAAGGCATTTGTAAGGGCTTCCGCAGCTTTGGTTGTGGTTTCCACTGGCTCAGGGGCCTTGAAGGATACCACACTAGTCTTGAGTAGTGTGAAGTTTGCTTTAGAGAAGTTCTTCACTGTGGTGTTTTTTGTTTGGGGTGGGGGCGGGATGTGGATTTCCAGTGAGATTAGTTTATGATCAGATCTCACCAATGAGGGATATACTTCCGGTGTGGAGCATTTTGTCCCCATGTTTGTGATAATGAGATCTAGTATATTTTCTCATCTCGTGGGAACAGTGACTAGCTGTTCCATGGCATTTGAATTTATGAACTCCAGGAACTGTTGGGCTAGAAAGTTAGGGCTTGAGTAATGTTCCCAGTCTATATTCGGGTAGTTGAAGTCACCCAATATGATGGTGTTTGGAGATACATTTATACCCTCCAGTGTCTTCAGGAAGGCTGTGTGGGGTTCCTGAGTTTGAGAGGGTAGCCTGTAGCATGCTACAATTTGTAGAGCAGTTTTGCCTATGGTTAGTTGCACCTGGATGGTTTCCGAGCTTAGATGCGTTGCCACCAACCTGGAGGTGTGGGTATCCTTTATGAATATGGATACACCCCTCCTTTTGTGGTGTGGTCCGGGTTTGGGGCGGACGCATGATATGAGGTAAAACCTAATAGTGCCGGGGTGCTCTCAGGAGCCTTGAACCAGGTTTCAGTTACAGCACAGACATCGATGTTCTCCATAATGAGAAGGGCCTCGAGTGCGTGCATTTTGAGATTTAGACTTCTGGCATTGAGCAGCATTACCCTCAGTTTCTTCCCATTTTTGTTTTCTAGGGTGGTTGGTTTAGAATTTGAGCCTTGCTTAAAAAAGGCACTATGGGGGTGGCAAGAGCCTTAGCCAATATCCGGAATCCCAGGGGTGACAGGTGCAAGCCGTCCCTTGCAAAGCAGCGTGGCTTGTCAAGCATGTCATCCCAGGCAGACAGACACTGGATCCCCTTTGAATGACACCAGACATTAAGCCAATTGTTAAAGCTGATCATCTTGTCTCTATATTGTGGCATCATTCTTGGTGAAGGAAGGATACTGCTCAGGGTCAGGGTCATACCTGCCTGGGCTACATAATCAGAGAGCTCCTCTATGTCTCTTTTCATATAGTCCAGGGAGGTACGTCTCAGGTCGTTCACACCAGCATAGACAATGACTGTGTCATATTTGTACTTGCCGTGGAGTGACCAGAGTGCTTGTGTTATGTGGCGGATTCTAGTGCCCGATAGGCAGCTTACTGTGACCCTCTCCTTGTTCAGCCTGGTGAGTGGGACGTCAGTGTGTCTGACTATGGAGTCACCTATGACAAGTATGTTTGGTGTTGCATTTGGCCTTAAGGGCTGTGACTGCTTTGCACACTGCTTTTGTGGTTTATGTGTTGCTTGTGGGGTGTCTTGAGGTAGCAGTTGTTTGGGTGTCTGCTTTGGAGGCCTCTGCTGTTTAGGTAAATTTTTACTCAGAGCCTCCGAGTATGTCTTTGTGTGTTTATGTGTTTGATTCAGTGGTGTGGTAGCATTATGTGAGGCTGGTTTTGTGGTGTGTGTAGTTGCCTTCTCCTCCTGTCTGGTCTTGCCAGTCCTGAGTTGAGAGAGCTCAGCCTCCAGTTTGGCTAAATAGCTGCATCCCTCGCAAGTATTTGTGTTATGTGGGAGGAGGAGAGGGTTGTCTGTGTACATGAGGCAGTAATAACATTGCCTCAAGATTCCCAGATTCACCAGCTGGACCGCAGAAGAGATTCACAACTGACCTTTGGACATGCTAGAATAATATTGGGAATTCCTTAATAATTGAAAACAAGGGCCAGTGGGGAGTGAGGGTGTAGTGCTTTTAATTTTTAGTGCTGACTTATATAATTGCTTTAGTGAGCAAGTGCCAGGTAACTTGAGTGCAATGTGTTACAAGTAACTAAATGCAAAAATGACAAACAGTAACTTTCTTTCAAGTGAAACAAGGAACTAGTACAGTAAGCAATGCAGATATCACTAGTGATCCACAGAAGTGCTGAGAAACCGCGTATTAGGTGGAATTAGCTTCCAGGGAAATAACAAGCAAACAAACAACAAGCATATAAACAAAGCTAGATTCAGCAGGCCTGGATCTAGTCTATGCTAGAGCAAACAAGGTGTACCAATTTCAGTAAGATACAGTTCAAATATTCAGGCACTATAAACCTTTAACCAGAAATTCCCAGCTCAGAAGGGCAGAGTCCAGCCTCTTCTCCCACAAGAGTGCAGACCACGAACCTTCTTAATGTAAAATAACTGGCCTGAAGCCCAAGTGCCTAAACCAGAACTAATACCCTTGGACACTGGGCTCTCAATCAGCAGTTCCCAACTTAGAAGGATGAAAGCTACCTGTCCTGCCACCACAGTGCTTGCCACAAACCTTCCTAATGTAAAACAACTGGTCTGAAGCCCAAGTGTTTAATCCAAAAGACTTAGAATGATAGCTACACTTTAATCAAGTTACAACCAAGCAGTAATAAATACAATTGAATACTTTAGAGAATGTCTGGATTAGTGTTCAAGTTACACAAACAAAGCTAGATCCAACATGCCTGAATCCAGTCTATGCCACAGCAAACAAGGCGCACCAACTTCGGTAAGAAGCAGTTCAGATATGCATGCACTATAAGCCTTTAACCAGAAATTCCCAGCTCAGAAGGGCAGAGTCCAGCCTCTCCTCCCACAAGAGTGCAGACCACGAACCCTCTTAATGTAAAATAACTGGCCTGAAAGCCCAAGTGCTTAAACCAGAATTAATACACTTTTAGCACAACAGACACTGAGCCCTCAATCAGCAGTTCCCAACCTAGAAGGATGTAAGCTACCTGTTCTGCCACAACAGTGCAGACCACAAACCCTCTCAGTGCAAAACAACTGGTCCAAAGCCCAAGTGTTTAAACCAAAAGGCTTAGAATGAGTTACACCAAGCAGTAATAAATACAATTGAGTATTTTTAAGATGATGCAAAAGTAAAATGAAGTAGTAAGCAAGTTAAACAAGTTCCACAGGTTACAGTTAATCCTGAGCACAAGTCAGGATTAAATTAAATTACACAGTAAACTGATTGACAGATTTTTACACATTCTAGAGAGAGTTAGCCAGGCTTGATACATTGACATAGCCAGTTAAGTGACAAATGTTGTTTGAGTCTAGTTTTAAATTGACCTAAGGTGGAAAGTAAGGTAATATCAGCTGGAAGTTAGTTCCAGGATCTACTTACAGAGTTTGCAAAGAGAGAATCACTGGCTGTGTTATTAATTTTGCTAGTCTGAATTAGTAGTTTGTTAGAGGATCGAAGCGGTCTAGGATTGTTATAGGGGGTGATAATATTTTTAAGTACAGGAGTATTGTCCGGATTATAGAGGATTTTATAGGCCATAATCAGTTGGTTATACTGGATTAGGCTGGGTAGTTCAAGCCAACCAAGCTGATTTTGATTGATGCAATGATGTGTCCTAAAAGGCAGCCCAGTGGCAAACCTGGCAATGTGGTTGTAGCAAATTGAGAGTTTGTTAAGGACAGTCTTGTTCAAATTCGAGAGTAGAGGGGATGCATACAGAAGGGTTGAAAGAGTGTGAGAGCGAGCTATGGCAATTTTAGCTGCAGGGGTTAGGAAGGCTTTTATTCTGTAAAGTGACCCTAGTTTTTTATTGATGGTTTTGATAGTTTGGTTAACATGTAGGTCAAATTTGAGATTATTGTCTATGATGACACCTAATAGTTTTGTAGTTGGGTCAGGGGAGATTATTGTGCCATCATTTGATTTTATGGTAAAGGTGAAACAGTAGACCTATGTGTTGGTGAAAATAACAGTATTTTAATTTTTTTGGGATTTAGGATCAGACGATGTTCAGAAAGCCAGTTTTCTATTGTATTAAAGGTGGTCTGGGTAGCTGACCATAACTCTACTGGAGATGTGGCTGAGCAAATCATAGTAGAGTCATCAGCATATTGGATACAGCTGACTTTTGGGATGACAGTATAAAGGTCGTTAATGAAGATGGAGAACAGCAAGGGCCCTAGTATAGAGCCTTGTGGTACTTCGAGGGTGTTAGGTAGAAGGTTAGAGAGTTTGTTCTGCCAGAGGACAGCCTGATGTCAACCATTCAGGTAGGATTGAAACCATTGGAGGGCTCCAGTATCTAGACAGAATGTTTGCAGGGTGTGGATTAAAAGTTGGTGATCAACCATATCGAATGCCTTGGAAAGATCCAAAAAGAGGGCTGAGGATATATAATTATTGTTGCGATTATGGTTTATGGTGTTAGTAAAGGCTAGGAGGGCTGAAGTAGTGCTGTGATGAGGATGGAAGCCATGCTGAGTGTCTGCCATAAGGCAATTTTGGATTAGGTGGTGCATGAGTTGTCTATGAATACATTTTTCCATAATCTTTGCAAGTGGAGAGAGTATAGCTATTGGCCTATAACTGGAGAATTCAGTAGAGCTGCCTCCTTTATGAAGTGGGATTACATAGGATATTTTCCAGATGGTGGGAATTTTAGCTTCTACTATGCTTCGATTGATTAGCATTGAGACGGGGTAAGCAATAGCATCAGCTGATTTTTGTAGGTACCTGGCAGGGAGTTGATCAGCAGAAAGTGTAGTGGGTTTTAATTTTTTGATCAAGGTACGGATAAGTGAAGTGGCGACTGGTTGGAAGCTGAACGCAAGTAGGTTTCTAGGGATGCTACTTTCAGGACCAGGGGAGCTAGGAGGTAGTTGGCTAGCTAGGGCTTGAATTGTCTCAGTAAAGAATTGGTTAAAACTATCAGAAACATCTTCAGGGGGTTTATCAATAGTAGTAGCAGGGATTGGGGTTGAAGTTTGTCCAGGATGTAGTAGATTATTTAAACCTGCCCAAAACTTCTGAGGGTTATTTTGATTTACTGTCTGTAAATTACAGTAGTATTGTTTTTGTCTTGTAAAATAGATTTTTGGTTTCATTCCTGGATTGCCTGTATTTAATGTGATCTTGAGGGTCTTTAGAAGAATGCCATAAAGCCCATGCTTTGTTTCTAAGGGTAATTTTGAGTTTAGACTCTATAGAAAGCCATGGTGCAGTTTTTGCCTTGGTTCTCTTTGAACGAACAGGTGCATGCAAATCAAGGATCTCAAGGAATTTGTTGTTAAAGTATGCTACTGCTTCCTCCAAGGGGAGGTGTTTTAGAATAGACCAATTACATGAGTTTAGTTCTTGTTGGAATTTGGCAGGGTCAAAGTTTTTATTGTTTCTAACCTTTCTGAGTAAGGGTTGTTGGGAATTAATGGTTTTGTGCTTAATTACATATGTGAGAAGGTGATTGCTTAGGCCATTAAGGAGAGTACCAGAGGTGTACAGTTGGGGGTGACTGTTTATGAGTACCCAGTCAAGTATACTTTCTTTTTGGTTGGGTTTACCTATCCTGGTAGGGGTGGATATGATTTGTGTAAATGCATGCAGGTTAATATGGGTGGTTGAGGATTCTAAGGAACAGGTGCCCCAGTCTATGTTAAAGTTTCCAAGTAGTAGGGTTTCTTGGGGGTAGTGACATGATAACCAGTGCAGGATATCTTCAAATGTAGATATATTGTTACCTGGGGGAATGTACATACAGATGATATTAATGCATTTATTTTTATTAAGTTGCAATTTGGTGGCAAGAATCTCAGAGTTATTAATCTGAGGAGGTTGTATTACATCTATGATGACATTCAACTCAGATTTATAGAGTACAGCTACCCCACCCCCCTTCCTCGAAGCACGATCCAGCCTGTGTATGTTGTACCCAGGTGGTAACACTTCATTGTCTTTAGTGTTAAGTTTTAACCAGGTTTCAGATAAACAGAGAATCTCAGGGGAGTGGACATCCAGAAGTGCATGCAATTCATGTACCTTGTTATTAATGCTTCTAATATTGAGATGACAGACTAGGAGAGAGTTAGTTGGCCTATTAATTGTAGGTTTGTAGCTTAGATTACAAGTAGAGGGGGTATGTGTATGTGAAGTGAGTGGGCCAGGGCTGGTGTGAATATCACCACCAAGTATTAGGTTGAATCTATACTTGGTGATGAACTTTAGGAATTTGTTTATTAGTTTGTGGTAGTGTTTGGATCTAGAGCTAATGTGCCTGGGGTTGAGATGTTGATAGACTGAACAAGATGTTGGATAGGATCTGGTACTGTAAGTATGGTTGAAGGTGGAAGGATTTACAGCTGGGGTGATAGTATGGCCTTTTGGGACCTGAAATCCCGTAAGAAACTGGTTTTCATACAAGGTAAGGAGGTATGGTGTGAACAAGAGGGGTGTGAACAAGAGGGGTAGTAAAGAGGAGTAAGTATATCATTATATGTGATTCAGCTAGTGAGTGAAGGAACTGTTTTACCTGGTGATGCAACACCAGAAGATAGAGTGGTGAGGTAAAGGTACTGGAAGGGGGATGGGAGAATGCCAGACGAAAGCTAATAGGTGCTATTAAATGTAGGTAGTAGAATAGGGGTGGGTGGAATTATCCCATATGAAAGCAGATAGGATTTAGAAAGTGGAGGAGTGGCTATAGTACTATAAATTTAGAGGTACTGGGGGCGGGAGGTAATTGGGGGCAGGGAGGGGAGCGAAGAGAGCCCAAGCGTAGCGAGGGCGAACGTAGTGGGGCTATTGCAGTTTACAAGGTTTCCTAAGGTGTCCTAAAGCTATAAGGTAAGTATTACAGCTCTAATGTAAGAGTCAATTTACTTCGGTTACAGGGGAAGGAGGCAACCTTGCATATGTACATATACACATAACTGGGTTGGGGGTTTAGCAGTTTAGCATAATAGTTGAGGAGTTTACCTTGCAGACCCAAGGTCCAGGGTGTTATTCTCACCTTTAGGAAGCATGACCAGGCTTACAAAGAGCCCCCCTGGGGTTGTTAGCCTATTATTATGTATGAACCTAATTACTTATAAAATGTCAGCTTGTCTATATGCATATCATTGGATGTCAGATGACTGCATGCACAAATTGTTAGGAAATCCACACCCACACATCTATATTAACTCTGGGATTGAACAATAGAGCAGAAAAGGAAAACTTCATTATTGCACTATCTTGCAGGTCTACACATCAGACTTGAAACATTAAAATTGCACTGGTTTTGCTGGGGTAAATCCCCAACCCTCCCCCATCCCAGTATCTCTAAATATACTAAATCTGAGATCACACTACATTATGGAAAAGGAATACTTCCTAATCGCCTCCATACAGTGACCTGTTTAAGGAGTACTGGAATGATGACTAGTAACACCTCTTCTGAGATCACAAGTGATTGTGTGTGTGTGTGTGTGTGTCTGTGTTTTATGTATGCTTGTGTGTATTTCTTTCTTTATTAAGCACTCTTTATCAGTTTGTAAAACTTTTACCTATTTTTTCAGTATCCAGTTCTTTATAACCACTATTTTATTCATTCTGTCCCTATAACAAATAACAGCAACAGGAAAATATTTTAATGCTCTTTTAGCTTTAATTTTCAGAAATTCCAGGAAATGACTGAATTGTATTTTGATATTTAAGTGGTCTACCTGTTAGAGTTTAATCTTGGTCTCTTTATTCTGAGAGAAGAGAGAGACAGGATAGTTCAGGAGTTTTGATTGCTTTGTGGCAGTTTATAAATATATTTGTTTCTGTTTATTGAGTTCCAAGAGCATGTCTTCCAGATGCTTGTACATGTTTTCTGTGGGTGCTGTAGTTTTGTACCACATTCCAAAGACATGCAGTAGGTGGATTGGACACTGTGAATTGGCAGTAGGTACGTGTGTGTGTGTGTGTGTGTGTGTGTGTGTGTGTGTGTGTGTGTGTGTGTGTGTGTGTGTGTGTGTGTGTGTGTGTGTGTGTGTGTGTGTGTGTTATATAAGAATGCCCACAAAAGAGCTAGCCACCCCGCAGTGTGAATACTAGCTCTAGGAGATGATTACTACTGATAAGATACCCTGACCCCATGTACACAATGGACAAAAGGTGGTTGGTGCTGTTGATTCTGTTTCAAGCTGGCTATTTACCTAGCAGCACTAGTTTCCTCCCGCTAATGTGACTTAGTCTGTCTGCTTTAGTAAATGTGCTCCCCTAGGCACACTGCATGTCGTTATTCACTGCCTTGGGATACGGCGTGATTACTGATGAAGACTAGCTATACCCCTCTGATTGTACAATACTACCCAGTCTGCCAATAAGTTCCAGCTGTTTGCAAGGAGTGGTATGTGGGCCTGAGCAGTTACATTTATTTATGCAATGTGAAATTTTCCGTCGCTCCCAAGCTCTCTAGTTGTTTTCCTCTATTCATTACTAAGTACAAAACATATCACAGGTGCATTTTTCCACAAATCCACTTACTTCCATACAAATAGTGTAGTCTGTGAATTTCACCACAACCTAATTATCTACTTAGTCATGTTTCCACATTTGTGCACTTCTCCAACTAACTGCTGAAGGTACTGGACATTATGAAAGTTCATTCAACTTGTTTCCCTTCTGTTGCCAGCCACTTTGCACATGGCACCCTTAGGCAGTATAGGAACTGTCTTATACTCATTGTTAACAAACCTTATACTCAATACAAATAACCCTGTGTGTGTGAGGTGCACATATTTAATTAATATGGAGGCAGTCCTCTCACATAAAGCCATGCACTGTAAGCATCAGATGCACATATCCATACCTCCCCATTTTCTCAACTAATTCACATTGAAATGTTATGGGTCTCCTTTATTTGTTCAACTTTTCAAATCACTGAAGTTCATATGACTGAGAATTGAAGTTCATATGACTGCGAATATAGCCGTGGTGGTGCAGTGGTAGCGTTGTCGCCTCACAGCAAGAGGTTCTCCTGTTCGATTCTTGGCAGGAGCGCCTTCTGTGTGGAGTCTGCATGTCCTCCCCACAGTCGAGTGGCATTCGAAAGACATGCATGAATGGGCGTGCCTTTGTTGAAGGGTGGGTGTTGGGCTGGCACCTTGGCACCATAAAAATCTACTGCCAATCATTAGTGGACCGGAGTTCCACTGTGGTGACCTCTAACCGGGAAAAGCCTAAAAGAAGAAGTTCATATGACTGAGACAGCATGATTGCTGGACTGAAATGTTGAACATGGGTCAGTGCAGAAAAATTTTTGTATGGAGATCCTGTACAGTGGCAATTGGGGCATTTGCTCTTTTTCCCACTATAATGTAATCTTGGAGTTGATATGAATAACTAACAGGGGTTATAGGGGTGTATGACATCTTCCCCCCCTGGAAAACACAGTGCTTTTCTTTCTTTTGTTTTTCAATGTTTCAAAACATTGATCATATGGTCTTGATTGTATGATGTTTCACTTTCTGAATTGGTGGATTGAGGATTGCCGGTATAAGAAAGTAACTTACCCTCTTCTTTACTCTGGTTTCAACAGTCTGATTCTGCAAGGCTAGTGTGAATTTATACAAAATAAGTTGGAATATCTGTGTTGTGTGTTTATTTGAAACAAAATTAAAATAATTTTACCAGCAGCAATGAGTCCTTTTTGCTCTTGGTTGTATGAGTTTCCAAATCTTAGAAAGACTCAACACAATGCATACCCTGAAGATGTGCAGCACCATAGTGGCTGTCTCTCTGACCTACCACAAATTCAAGTAAGACATTCCAGGGGAGTGGTATATGGCAATTAGCCATGTGCTCTTTCCCTGGAATTGCTTGCATTAAATGTTTTACACAACCAAGTGATTCACAGAAACACTTGGCTGTGTAATGCCTTACATCCAGCTGTGATAATTAAACTGATTAAAAGCTTGCATTCACCCATTACTTTCAATAGTTGAGATCACATCAGAGATAAGTACCAGGGAGTTTTCCAGATTGATATTCTTAGGTGTGTGCGTGTGTGTGTGTGTGTGTGTGTGTGTGCGTGTGTGTGTGTACATATGTCTGTGTGTTTGAGTGTATGTAGAGGTAAGAGTGGAGTCACATGAGTGTGTGTGTGTGTGTGTGTGTGTGTGTGTGTGTGTGTGTGTGTGTGTGTGTGTGTGTGTGTGTGTGTGTGTGTGTGTGTGTGTGTGTGTGTGTGTGTGTGTGTGTGTGTGTGTGTGTGTGTGTGTGTGTGCGCGCGCCTGTCTGGGTGGTCACAGTAGGGGGGTTAGTTAAGGGATAGGTTCATACATTCATAGGTTGGTACTAGGCTATCGGCCCTAGGGCCTATACAAGCCTACCCATAACAATTCCCTGGCTATTTCTTCCCACAATATTTACTTTCCTGGACCCCTGTCTAGCAGGGCGACTGACATGATCCCCGGGGTGAATTTCCTATCTCCCATCCAGTTGTCAAGGTTCCTTTTGAAGAGGGCCAAAGAGGTGCTCTGCTTGACATGTATGGGCAGTATATTCCAGATTCTGGGGAGTCTCTGGGTCAGGAACCTATCCCTCTAGCATGTTTTGTTCATTGTGATGACAAGGCTTAGATCCCGGGAGCATGTGGCTCTGAGGGATTGGGATTTCTTTACGTGTAGCATGTCCAATAGCTATGGGTTTGACATGGCCTTGTATGTTAAGCAGAGATCACCTCTTAGAAGATGATATGCAATGGAGTATAGTTGGAGTTTTTTTACACGGTTAGCATAGGGCATCTGCTTTAGACTTGTGATTCTTTTAGTGAGGTGTTTCTGCGGCCTTTCCAGTTTTTGCAGATGTCTTGAGAGGTACATACCAAAGGGGGTGTTGTATTCTATAATGGGTCTAATGAGGAATGAGTACAGTGGGACAATGACCTTCTTTTTTCTGGATGAAAATCCCTTAGTGATGAGGTGTGCCACATAGAAGGATTTCCTGACTGTTGTGGTGATGTGGTTATTGAAGGTGAGACCACTGTCCACCTGTGTCCCTAAGTCTCTTATCACACTTTTGGTGTTTAGTGTACTGCCACCTATGTAGTAATTCATAGGCACATGTTTTTTCCCAAAGGTGATAACTGTACATTTCTTGGCATTGAGCTTGACCCCATGGATCTGGCACCAAGCATCTGTTTCTGTAAGGCCCTTTTGTAGAATATCCACATCATTTGGGGAATCAATAATGACTCCCAGTTTGCAGCCATCTGTGAACTTTGTTAGCCAGAGTGCCTTAGTGTTGGCCTATATGTCAGAGAAGTAGATGCCAAACAAGAGTGGTCCCAGGAATGTACCCTGAGGTACTCCACTTGTCACTTGTCTGGAGCTGGATTTGGAGTCGGCTACTTTTACAGTGTGGATTCTGTCAGTAAGCCAGTTGGCAACCCATCAAGTGACATAGGGATTAATGCCCAGCTTAGTAAGTTTATCTATGATTCCAGAGTGGGGGATGGTGTCGAAGGCCTTGGCAAGATCCAGATAGGTTATGTTGACTGCCTTACCCTCATCCGCATCTCTGGAGACTGTTTTGAAGAAGTCAGTCAGGTTCAGGAGACAAGATCGGCCATTCACGAACCCAAACTGGGTGGGGTCCAGTGTTTGAAGATTGCCAATGTGTTTGTTTATAAGTTCCATGATAATATGTTCCATGGTCTTGCAGATCAGGCTCGTCAAACTGATGGGGCTGTAGTTCCGAAGATCCAAGGTGGAGCCTTCCTTTTAGAGTGGGATAACTGTAGCTGTGCGCCACTCAGTGGGCATGAAGGCTGAGGTGAGGCTATGATTATACATGACACTTAGGTGAGGTGCCAGTTTATTTTGTAGTTCATGTAGTACACAACCCGGGATGTCATCTGGTCCCACAGATGCTGTATTCTTAGCTTTGGAGAGTGCAGTCTTTACCTGTGTGGCCGTTATTACTGGAATTTGGCTATCTTTCGGTATTGAGATGGGCCCTTTAGGGGGTGAGAGGGAGGTGAAGTTGGCACTGAATCGATCTGCCATGATACTGGCCGTATATGGGATCAGTATATTTAATGCCATTCTGTTTTTTGCATCCTGGGATTTTCCTCTTTTCTGCAACAGTTTCTTCCTTTTGTTGTAAAGTTTGTTTACGGCAGGGGACCACCAGATTGCCTTCCTTTTTTTTGGAGGAAAGTGTCTTGGTTCTATTTGGGATGGCACGATTCATGCATGAGTGGATGTGCTCATGCAGTGTCTTAGTGTAGGATTCAGCAGTCGAACTTTCAGTTCCTGCCTGCATGGGTGTCATGACGTTTGTCACTTCTGAATTGAGTAGCATGAAGTTGGCTTTGGAGAAGTTTATTATGGAGGTTTCCTTACTGGGGGATGGGGGAGGGATGTGGATGTCAAGGGTGATTAGCTTATGGTCAGACCTGACCAATGAGGGGGTAACCATAGGTGTGGAGCATCAATTTCCCATGTTGGTAATGACCAGGTCTAGGATATTGGAGCCCCTGGTGGGACTATGGATTAGTTGATCCAGGGTATTGGAATTTATGAATTCCAAGAACCGCTAGGCAAAGGTGTTTGTACAAGAGTAGTTTTCCCAGTTAATGGCAGTGTAGTTGAAATCACCCAGTATTAGGGTGTTTGACTCTATCTTAATATTTTCCAGTATGTTTAGAAAGGTGTAGCGAGAATCTTGGGACATGCTGGGGCATCTGTAGCAAGCTACAATTTGGATTGTAGTCTTACTTAGTGTTAGTTGCACCTGGAGAATTTCAGATGCATTGTATTGGACAACTAGCCTGGTGGTGTGAATATCCTTGGTGAATATGTGCACTCCTCCATCTTTAGTGTTTCAGTCCTGGTTTGGTGGACTTTGACTTTCATGATCAAATTAAACCGTCATTAGTTTGTCACTACACAACTAGTATGCATTTGTGTAAAGCAAGTTGGAATACTTCACTATGACCATTTCTTTTTATCACAATCAAATATTTGAGATGAACACAGTCAAGTAGCTGTAACTGACAGGTATGGGCATTACTGGATTATAGTGACATCAATTCAAGTAGTCTTAAATCAAGAAGGTGAATTCTAAAAATGTGTGTGTGTGTGTGTGTGTGTGTGTGTGTGCGTGCGTGCATGCATGTGTGTGTGTGTGTGTGTGTGTGTGTGTGTGTGTGTGTGTGTGTGTGTGTTTATATGATGGTGGTGGGAGGCATGACCTGAAAAGCACCCAGTAACCGTGCCCCTCAACAATGTGACTTTATCAAAGGGAGTTACTGCCTGTTACATTTGGTTAACTCCTCCAAGAGAGTCATTCTGGCTTTAGATAGTGGTGATGCTGCTCACACACTATATGTTTATCTAGCCAAAGCATTTGACACTATATCCCCTGCTGGTATAGAAAGAAAGAAAGCTAAATTCTCCAAAAATAGATCTCTGTCTTGTAAGATAGACAGCAAACAGGCTAAAATAAAGAATTGATGTTGTTCATGCAGCAGGTGCTTCATCTGAGAGCATGAAGATAACTTGCTGTCCACCAGGGCACTGTGTTAGAACCCCACATTTTCTGCATTAACTTCTCTGCTCTCCAGACCAGAAACTGGAACATCTGGTTAACTAAATTTGCAGGTATTATTGTCAAGACCCTCTCTGACACCTATATACCATTGAAAGAGCTTGCGCTAGTAAATACCAAGTGTACTAAAATGAATTCAAATTAAATCTAAAAATGTATAGTATCATTGTTTCTTGCAAACAACCCCTATGTTTAAGACTGAATATGGGTAATAGCCCATTGAAAAATGAAAATGCAGTCAGGGGCCTTGGAACCTGGGCTGACAATTCCCTCTCCTTTAATCATCATATATCAACTGTGGTCTGAATGTCCTACTTAGCACAACTGATAGCCAAATGTATGTCATCCAGATCTAAATGATATTGGACCAGTCACTGAGTATAACATCCCCTTGGGAGTGTACCAAACTAGACATACCAAACAACTAGAGAAGCCCCAAAGGTTTCTACCCAAGAATATTACAGACCTAAAGACCCTGAGGTAACAAGAAAGGATAGAAGCTCTATCCTTTTTACTCAGTAACTTATAGACTCTTAAGCAGCAATCTATGCCATGCCTAGCACACCTTTAGAGGACATATTGCACTTGATCTCCTGTACCTCTACAGGTCTAACAGCACCAGGAACACAAGAATCTGGGACCTAAATTTTCAACAGCAGATAAATGAAGCAGAATAGCAAGATTCATTACGTAACACAACTCTGGATTAAACTTTGCCTGCAGGTTAAGCAGAGTGACACATCATCATTCTTTAAACAAAACCTAGATTGTTGGCTGGGTGCCCACAAATTTACCCTGGGACTGACTGGCCTAACCATCCTTGAGAAAGGGGGTACAGCTTGAGCATAAGTATTGCCAAACTGTTAAAGGTCTTCAGACTAAATTGCCTTGTACCTCATCAATACTATGTATATATAGTGGATAAAAAAAGTTTACACACCCCTGTTAAAATGCCAGGTTTTTTGTGATATAAAAAAATGAGACCACAAAAAATAATTTCAAAACTTTTCCCACCTTTAATGTGACCTATAACCTGTACAATTCAATTGAAAAACAAACTAATCTGTTAGGGGAAAAATATAAAAAATGTACAATAAGCTGGTTGCATAAGTGTGCCCACCCTTAAACTAATACTTTGTTGAAACATCTTTTGATTTAATTACAGTATTCAGTCTTCTTGGGTAGGAGTCTATCAGCATGGCACATCTTGACTTGGCAATATTTGCCCACTCTTCCTTGCAAAAGTGCTCCAAATCTGTCAGATTGCAAGGCATCTCTTGTTCACAGCCATTGTCATGTTGAAAGGAGAAATTCCTCTTCATCTTCAGCTTGATAGCAGACACCTGAAGGTTTTGGGCCAAAAGTGACTGGTATTTGGAACTGTTCATAATTCCCTCCACCTTGACTAAAGCCCCAATTCCAGCTGAAGAAAAGCAACCCCAAAGCATGATACTGCTACCACCATGCTTCACTGTGGGGATGGTGTTCTTTTGGTGATGCAAAGTGTTGTTTTTGCACCAAATGTACCTTTTGGAATTGTGGCCAAAAAGTTCAGCCTTGGTCTCATCAGACCATAACACATTTTCCCACATGGTTTTGGGAGACGATGTATTGTTTTGCAAATTTTAGCTAGACCTGGATGTTTTTCTGTGTAAGAAAAGGCTTCCATCTTGCAACCCTACCCCATAGCACAGACATATGGAGAATACAGGAGATTGTTGTCAAATGTAATTACTAAAGGGTTCACATCTAGAAAAAAAGAGGTTATAGTGCTACTCGTCACTCATTAGACCCATCATAAAGTACAATGCCCCATTTGGGATGTACCTCACAAGACACTTCCAAAAGCTGGAGAGAGCACAAAAGTACCTCACCAAGAGGATTACTGGCCTCAAACATATGCCTTATGCAGCCCAACTGAAAAAAAACTCCGGCTGTACTCAGTGGCATATCTCTTACTCAGAGGTGATCTCTGCCTGACTTACAAAGCCATGTCCAACTCAGAATTAATGGACATGCTCCACCTAAAGAAATCCAAGTCACTGCGATCCATGCACTCTAGTGAGCTAAACCTCACTGCAACAATAAATAGAACAAGCTGGAGTGACAGATTCCTGTCACAGAGACTCCCCATGCTCTGGAACAAAATTCCAAACTACATTAGGCAGAGCTCCTCACTAACACTCTTCAAGAGAAACCTTGACGAGTGGATAGGTAACAGAAAATACACCCCTGGGATCACTTCATTGGCTCTGCTTGACAGAGGATCAGTTAAAGGACAACTCCACCCTCAGACTCAAAAAACATGTTTATTTCATCATGGTTTGGTGTTTCCTACATTTTAACACCACTCTGGGACTATTTACAGGTTTTTAGATATTTTTATACATAATTTCTGAGTCTGGCCACATGGGGTCTGGCATACTGAAGGAATTCTAAAAGTTTAATCTGCTTCTATGTATCCCAGTATGCATTGTTTGTCTCAAAAAAATTGCATCACATCTGCCACTCTTTCCCTAGAGCTCCTGTCACTACATGCATTTACAGGCATTCACTGCTGTGTTGTAAACACCTAGTTTTGGTTAACATTTTATCCTTTTTCAATGACTACTACAAACCCAAGCAGTGCAAATGCCACAGAACAGAACTGAAAAGTGCAATTTTTTGCTGTTTCTTCTTAGAAATGCTAACTTGAATTCATACTTGACAAAAGAAATCTAGTTCTTCAAGGTAAGTCCCCTCCCCTTCACACTTACCTTCCCTAGCTGTCAAAGAGCTAAGGGTAATTTGACCCATTATCTGCATGTGATTGACAGCTCATAGCAGGTGACCAGACTAATGTACTGTTTGCTTCTCACAGCCTTTCCTTCCTTACAGTGGGACACTTTTTTGTTGCACTCCTCCTGTCAAATTTAGATCCAAGCTCTATAGCACTAGGAAAAATCACTTCTTTGCAAACCAAACTCCCAGTTTTTTTCTTGTACTGTGGTTAAATAGCTAACAAATGATAGACTATAAAAAAGATATATTTCACAGACTTGCATGACAGCAGTTGCATGTTTTTTTAAGTGGTAATTTAAGAAAAATACAGTCTCTCATACTTCATGAGATCTTATGTAGTGTTCTCTATTAATTGTGACAGACATCTGCTTCCTATGTAAAAAAGATCCAATTAATGTCTATGCATGGTCATTTTTAAAATTATGCAGCTGTTACTGTACTTTTGCCTGTACTTCCTCACTGTGCTTTATCACATCAGTAGGGCTTTTCAGAAAACTGATATTAGTTTGACATTTGTGCTGTAATATTTCCAGGAATGAAACACACACACACACACACACACACACACACACACACACACACACACACACACACACACACACACACACTGGCCCCTCTGTGTGCATTCACACACACACTGCCCCCCTGCATGCATTCACACATACACTGGCCCCCCCTGCATGCATTCAGAATCACACACACACACACACACACACACACACACACACACACACACACACACACACACACACACACACACACACACAGGCCCCCTGTCTGCATACACTCATACACACACACACACAGGTCCCCCTGCATGCATTCACACACATACACACACACACACACACACACACACACACACACACACACACACACACACACACACACACACACACACACACACACACACACAAAAAGCTGGAGAAGATGTAGGCAATGCAAACTTTCCACAAATCCCTCAGACAAAAGCAGTTGACAGGGTACACTTACACAGAAAAGGATTTCCACATAGCATATACCCAGTAATATTAGGTTAAGAGCGGGCTGGGCAAGGCAGCTCTGACATCACAATTTGTGAGGTTCACTGGCTCTTCTATAGAGCATGCAAATCAGGCAGCACTTACATCACTTTGGGGGAGGAAACGTCCGGGTAAATACAGCAAGAGCTCTGGCCAGATGTGACATCATCATTTAAGAGCCAGCTAGTGGTTTTTCAACTTATTTTGCAAAGTGAAAGTAAAACAGTACGGAAAGGTAGGAAGCCTGAGAGGTAAAACAGTTGACTGCATTACTTTTTAAAGCTGCAGTGATGATTTTTTTGTGGCTGTATCAAACAATGGAGACTAAAAGAGAAAGCGGGTTGAACAATCTGCTTTAACATCCCGTTGTTATCCTTTAATTAATCAATGGGGTGGCGAAAGGTGACACACTCTGGCTAGGCTTATAATTACCTTTGGGCAGATAGCCTAGTACCTACCTATGCACTTATGAACCTATGCAGTACACAACCAATCCTTGCCAGAAATTCCTGAAGCTCCTTCAGTGTTGCTGTAGATCTCTTAGCAACCTCCCTGACCACGTTTTGTCTTGTCTTATTTTCAATTTTGGAGGGATGTCCAGTTCTTTGTAACATCACTGTTATCCCATATTTTCTCCACTTGTTGATGACTGTCTTCACTGTGTTCCATGGTATACTTAATGCTGTGGAAATGTTTTTGTACCCTTCACCTGAATGATACCTTTCAACAATGAGATCCCTTTGATGCTTTGTAAGCTCTCTGTGAACCATGGCTTTTACTGTAGCAGGCAACTGAGTAAATGTCAGGAAAATCCTACTTGGACAGCTGAACTTTATTTGGGGTTAATCAGAGTATATTTAATTGATGGCAGGTGTGTACACAAGAAGACTGAATGCTGTAATTAAATCAAAAAGTGCTTCAACAAAGTATTAGTTTAAGGGTGTGTACACTTATGCAACCAGCTTATTGTATGTTTTTTATTTTTTTTCTATATTCCCACCTAACAGATTTGTTTTTCAATTGAATTGTACAAGTTATAACTCACATTAAAGGTGAGAAAAGTTTTGAAATTATTTATTGTGGTCTCATTTTTTTTATATCTCAAAAACTTGGCATTTTAACAGGGGTGTGTAAACTTTTTATATCCACTGTAAGCATGCATACAAACATACACATGGAGTTGCACACATATGTGTGTGCATTTATGGATGTGTGCCTACAGGCATTTATTGATATATATATATATATATATATATATATATATATATATATATATATATATATATATATATATATATATACCCACCCTATCAAAAGGCAAGTGATACAACACAACTTATCGATCAGCAGCCTAATGAAATTTAAAAACATTATTTATTATTATTTATTTAATTTTAAATAAATCAAAATGTATTAAGTGTATTTTAAAATTTAAAAAAAAAAGAAAGAAAAAAAATTTGCAGGGGGGAGGATGGCAAGCTCCCTTCTAATTATGTTTACTGTTACAAAAGGAAATATTGCCAGCCCAGCTCACTGGAATTTTGTAAATAATTGCATGTCATTTGTGAATATTGATATGAGTTATATAAAAGTGTGACAAGAAGGAAATACTGCCAGCCCAGCTATCTGGAATTTTGTAAATAATTATATGTCAGCTGTGAATGTCAACATGATTCATTTGCTGGTATTGCAAATGTATTAGAACTGTAAGTTATGTGTATATCAAACTGCTGGTACAGAAGTGTGTGTGAAAAGGGTTTGTACAGTACTGATCTTAGAGGTGTGACCACAATGTACCCTGCTGGATTAGAACAGAGATATATATAAACTATTATAACTATGAAAATGTATATGTTATAATAGTGGGAATTGGCACATAGGTTAGCTTGCAAAACTTCCATAAAATAGTTGAAATTAAATTGTTTTATAACCACGTAATAGAAGAGATGGTTTCAATGCAGCAAGGAGACAGGATGTCTAAAATAGGGAGCATTCTGTATTGTTTTGTATGTGTTTTATTGTTTTATGTATTCCAGAAGTTGCAAACATCTGAAGGCTATGTATGTTCACAGTGAGATGTTGAATGCTAGCAGTTTATAGCAATGGTTGTTGAGCCTGGGAACTGAAGTCAGGTGACAAAAAGTGATGTCATGGGGTAGCACCACCCAGGTGTAATATTTGATATTAATTTAAGATCTCTCCAAGAGAGTGACTGCATTTTGTATCTGTCTTTGACTTGACAAAAACATCAGTTAGAAGATTCATTCACCACACTTGCCTTGCTATGAGTAAGTAAGTCTAGGGTACAGTAATTTCTTTTAGATTCAGAAAGGAATATAGTAAAGATTAGTTTAGATGTTTTATGTATTCATTTGAGATTGCCCTGCAATGCTGTTTTAAATATTTCTTGTGATTTTGAACTCTGAAGTTACTGTGATGATTTATTGAGTAATTTCTTGTTCTCTTATTATTTATTATTAAATATATTTAAACCTATCTTTGTGACTAATATTTGTGAGACATATTTAAGCTCTGAGAGTACTTGCATATTTATTTGGTGACACTGTGGGCCACTCCTAATAGCCATGCTCTTGATCAAACTACCGTCTGGATTAATAGTAACATTACACAGTAGGATTGGACTCCCTTTGTTAAGGGCCTTAATGTAGCTGATAAGAGTTGGCTGGTGACAATGATAACTACCTTATAGTCTGGGCAAAAGGGGACATAGCTAGTAGATCTGTGCCAGCTTTTCCCAGGAGTGTGTGTGTCTGTGTGTGTGTGTGTGTGTGTGTGTGTGTGTGTGTGTGTGTGTGTGTGTGTGTGTGTGTGTGTGTGTAAATCAAACCTCAAAGTGTGTGTGCAGCTACTTAGGCAGGGACACGAAGCACTGGTTGGACAGAGAGGGTGCTGGAGTTCTTGGTTTGGCCACTCAGCTGAGATCTCAGCCCTATAGCTGTGCCAGTGGGGAGTCTTATTGGGGATCTGGAGAAAGGGGGAAACCAGCCCCAGACTGACTGCAGTCACTGCATGCTCTTAAGCAAAATTGCACTTTACCGTGTGTTTACTTGCCATCCTCCAAGTGTGTACATTCCCTACTGTTGCCAGTGGTGAGGATTGAGGCTTTTTGATTACTGGGCCAGTGCTGGGATGTCACATATACCAATTCCAAGATCGCACCACAGGGTTGGAAGGGCAAATTCCCTGATTCCCCACTGTACCATGATCTTGCACAGGCATCCTCTTTGTGTGTGTGTGTGTGTGTGTGTGTGTGTGTGTGTGTGTGTGTGTGTGTGTGTGTGTGTGTGTGCTTGTGTGCTTGTGTGTGTGTGTGTGTGTGTGTGTGTGTGTGTGTGTGTGTGTGTGTGTGTGCGTGTGTGTGTTTGTGCATGTGTGCATATCTCTTTATATATTCAGATCTATACAGATGTCTGTCTACACATTTATGTAGATGGGAGATAGGTGTTTCTATATCTGCATAGTTGCATGTCTGTATGTATATGTTCATATATGTACATATATGTGTATATATATATATATATATATATATATATATATATATATATATATATGGGTCCCCTTCTAAAGACCGAAACGCCGATTCCCCGACGCGGAAATCACCGACGCCAGATGACCGACAGGTACGTATACCGACAGGGTGATTCGCCGACAGTGGAAAGACCGACAAGGGTAATGTGTGATCGCGACCCGGTAAGTGTGCGACAGTGACGGAGGTAGGAGTGATCAGGTAAGTGAGTTAAGGTTAGAGTGCAGGTGGGTGATGTGTGCGTTAGTGTCGGAGCTTGGGCTAGGGGTGGGTAAGTGAGTTAGGGTTAGGGTGCAGGTAGGTGATGTGTGCGTTAGTGTCGGAGCTTGGGCTAGGGGTGGGTAAGTGAGTTAGGGTTAGGGTGCAGGTAGGTGATGTGTGCGTTAGTGTCGGAGCTTGGGCTAGGGGTGGGTAAGTGAGTTAGGGTTAGGGTGCAGGTAGGTGATGTGTGCGTTAGTGTTGGAGCTTGGGCTAGGGGTGGGTAAGTGAGTTAGGGTTAGGGTGCAGGTAGGTGATGTGTGCGTTAGTGTCGGAGCTTGGGCTAGGGGTGGGTAAGTGAGTTAGGGTTAGGGTGCAGGTAGGTGATGTGTGCGATAGTGTCGGACCTTAGGGTTAGGGTTTGGGTCAGGGCTAGTGTGTATGCTATGTAGTGTCACGTGTTGTTTACGTTCCGTGTGTCGGTGTTTTGGTGTTCGGTGTTTTGCGTTGTCGGGTTTGTGTCGGGTTTGTGTGTTGTCGGTTATTTGGCGTCGGTGAGTTTTGTGTCGGGGAATCGTCGTGTCAGTGTTTAGAAGTAGACCCATATATATATATATATATATATATATATATATATATATATATATATATATATACACACACACACACACACACACACACACACACACACACACACACACACACACACACACACACACAGCCCACCTTTTCCAGACTAAGCCCAGGAACACTGTCTGGTCAAATGACTTGTTCAGAGTTTACACTGTTAGGCAAATAGAGGCTGAAAGAATTAAACCCTAGACCCTAGAGCTAGTTAACGGCTCTTAGCCTTATTCCTCTGTACACACTGCCAGAAGAATATATATTATAGTAAGGCAACACAACAGTGGCATGTAGCTTAGGTTAAATGCATTTTTTACAGTGAAAACTGTAAAGGTTTAGTCTTTGACAGCAAATGTTTTACACAACCAAGCTGATTAAGTAACTCACAGCTAAGTTCAGCTAGTTGCAGTTTGGCACATAACTCACAGTTCATTGTGTCCAGTGCTCATGCTATCAGTTTTTTTTTTTTGGCTCAGACACAGGCCCAAATATTGCAGCCGCTTCAGTAAATCACAGATTTGAGTTTCACTCCATTCTGCATTCCTCACAGCTTGCTATGACAATCTGTGTCAAAGGCTTTAGACAAGTCTAGAAATAATGAAGAGAATGATTTGTCTTGCAAAATCTAAAGACTGCCACAATATGGGCACATAAATAGGTGTCAGTCCTGCCAGACAGGAAATCAGGGCATCCTTATTTGATTGTATTCTTATAGCTATGATGGACATTTTTATGGATGTACCATATATTGTACTCACTGATAGTTGTTTGCTTTCAGGTCAGTTTATGTCATTTTCCAGGTCAGCAAAGGAGCATGCCTTTAGCAAAGTCTCCTTGCACACCTTACTCTACCTCTACCCATGCCCCTTTTGTGTAACTTGTCAGAAAAGGAACAGGTTTTCCTTTTTCAATTGGTTTTCATAAATGAAAAAAATCTGATGAAAGGTGAGTTAGTTCATGTGTTCAAAAGTCAGACAGTCGATTTTCACTTCATTCTGCGTTACATCAAACGTATTTGGCCAGTGTATGTAGAATGAAGTGAAAAATGATCATCTGTGTGTATGTTTGAATGAGTGTGAATGTATGCATATGTATGAGTGCATGCATGTGTTTTAATGCTTGTGTGTGTGTGTGTGTGTGTGTGTGTGTGTGTGTGTGTGTGTGTGTGTGTGTGTGTGTGTGTGTGTGTGTGTGAGATTTGGATTATGGGTGAGTTGCTGGCTGTTAGTGCAAGATCACTGACAGTGGGGTAAGGGTTTTTTTCCTTATTCCCCACTGCCTTATAATCTTGGAGTTAGTGTATTCCATTAGTGGAGATGTGGGGGGTACAGGTGCAGGGTGCATCCCCGCAAAAACACTTTTAACATTTTTTTGGATGATTTTTTTGTTTGTTTTAATGTTGTGTGTTTGATATATTGAAACACTGAATTAGTGATACCTGATGTTTCAATATATACACAAACACATACATATAATGTTTAAAAGAAGGAAAATTAAATCAGGAAAAGCAATAAGGTCAGTTGAAGTCACAGCAGATATAATCAAGATGCTGGATGAGTTGGGGAGAAATGGCTGCTGGGCATACTCATCATGGTATGGAGCAAAATATATGCCCTAGCTGACTGCAGAAAAAGCATTGTAGAGACAGTATACAAGAACAAAGGAGATATTCTCAAGTAAGGACAGAACAGAGGTAGCAAACATATGTCTTACCCCACATTAGTGCTAGAGAAGATGACTGATAAATGAATATGCTGCTCACAAGAAAGTAAGTTGGGAGATGAACAATTCAGATTCAGATCAGGAGGCAATACAACTGATCCAGTGTTTGCAGTGAGACAAACAGCGATGAAGAAGAAGAAGTTGGAAATGGGGAAAGAGTCCAAATAGACATTCATACTTGGAGAAGGCATCTGACAATATCCCAGGAAAACTGATTTGGACAGTACTGTGATGGTCTGAAGTTTGTTAGTCAAATTAGTGGAGGCTATGTACAAGGACCCAAGTGCACAAGTATGAACAGTATTCGAGTGAGAGAGGGGTTCCAAGTGGTGGGAGTGTCTGTGCATCATGTCTCAGCTCTGACCCCACCTCTTCTCTTACTGGTAATCGACTACATTAGCAAACAGGTTATAGAAAACAGACCAACAAAGCTGTTGTACGCAGATAGTATGGCACTACAGTAGACTCTGAATAGGAAGTTCAGCAAATGATAGGGGATTAAAATGAAAACTGAAGGCATGTGAGAAAATACTGAGTCAAGGCAATCATTGATCAAAGCAGCAAATGAAAGAAATTAAAAGAAGCAGAAAACTGAGATAGAAGGGAAAATACTCTAGTCAGTTAACAGCTTTAAGTCTGTGGAAGGTGTGGTTGAGGAGAACGAAAGCCTGAATGAGGAGGTCAAAACTAGAAACAGATGTAATGCTGCCAACTGGCATAAAGTGTCAGAGTAGTGTGTGCTATGATAATGCCAAAGAATTTGAAAGTAAGGTTTACAAAAACAAAGCTGTGACCAATACTTCTTAGGCCACATATCAGTTCTGTAGTTCCCCACACATGCTGTTTTAAGGTGCTGCCATTCCTCTTCAACTCCACCTATTTCTGATTCTCGAGACACTAGAACCCTGAGTAATTCCTTGAACTGTTATATTTTCTCTCCAGTAAACTTCCAGGTCTTCAGTGTGGTCTCAGTTGACCTTAGAGCCCTTCTCCGACCACTGCTTGCACAGCGGTTTATGCTGTGGGCCAACTACTTCACTAAGGATGACTTTGCAATCATTGGTACTACCCCAGTACCCTTTCCTTAATAGGGCGAAGTCTACCTGCGTTGCATGTTGGCCACCCTTGTATATGATATTGTGACTGTCTCTCTCTTTTTGAACCGTGTGTTGGCTACTATAAAGCCATTTGCCAGACAGAAGCCTAGAATGGCTTTTCCTTCTTTATTCCTGTTGTCTCACCCATGTGGACCCAGGCAATACTTATATCTTGTTCTCTCTGTCCAGATATGTGCATTCAAGTCACCCATTATCAACACCAATTCATGTTGTCCTGCTTTATCTAGTAGGTCCTGCAACTGCTTTCTGAATCCATTCTTTTCCTCACTATCACAACCCTTCTGTGGGGCATTGGCTGAGATTATGAATACTGCCCTATCATTACATTGGAGTCTGACTGCCCTGAGTATGTCACTAATTCTGATGATATCCCTCACTGCCTTCTGAAACCTTTCTCTCACCACAATTCCCACACCATTTCTAGTCTGTCCTCTTCCTGAGTAGTAGACTCTGGATCCAAAGCCAAGTGGCTTCTCTGCACTGCCTTTCCAGGATGCCAGTCTCTTCCATATCATCATGTCATCCACTTCCAAGCTGCATCTTCTCAGTGAACCTACATTAAGTGTAGCAATTCTCAGTTCATGTTTGGCAAGTTGATTGGTTTTACGTCCAGCTTTCACTCGACAGAGCTATCCCAGGTAACCAAGGCTGGGCAACTAGACACTGGCTAGCCAGTACCTTATTGACCTAGGGCTGTTGGGCTTTATGGTGGGCACCCACTGGCCAATAGGGGCATATGCACCCTTTCCACCATTAGCATGGATCTCTGGCTTAGGTTGGAGTAGGCAGGGTCCTCAACCCACTGTAAACTTTGGTCTCTAGTCTTCTATTAGTGAATTATGTGATTGATATTCTAGCTGTATAATTTCTATTCAGAAATGTATCTGTAAAATTTTGAGCTTAAAATTCAATATCATAAATCTTTGTTCAGAAATATTTCTGTACAATTTTGTATTTAGAATTTTGGTGATATTAATCTGCAGACAGAATTCTAAAACTGAAATTGGGAGATGTAAATATAAAGATAAAAATCTATGCTGAAATTCCAAAGATATAATTCCTTACACAAAATTGCACATAAAACATTCTATAGGCAGATTACTACATGTAAAATTGTAAACACCAAATTCTATAAATAGAATTCTAAATACAGTGTTCTAAGGAAAGGATTCTTAAGTTAGAATTCTATACAGATAATTTTATGACAGAATTCTAAACAAAAGAATTATACTGTCAGAATTCTAATCACTGAATTCTAAGGAGTGAACTCTAAAACTGAATTTGATCATTAACATGCAGTCTTTATAAATATGTCAGCAAACTTCAATACTTTGCTGGGAATTTTATCAGTAGAAATTTAATTTAAAAAAAAATCAGTTCTGGGTTCAAAATTCTGAAGAAAGTTTTGAAACTTTCTCTGTAGAATTCTTTATTCGCTATTCAATTTGTAGACTCATTTGTTTAGAAATTTGTGTGTACAGTTTTGTATTCAAATTTCTATGTGTAAAATTTTAACTGTATAATTCTTTATCACCAGCTATTACATTTCCCAATTTTACTTTTTTTCTTTCACTGTATAAAAGTGGCTCTAGAGCTATGCAGCTGGAAGTCTATCTGCAGAATGCTGTGTTAAAGATTATAAATGCAAGAATTTAACTGTAGATTCTATCTAGATAATTCATAACTTAGAATTCTACTTTGCATCTAGAATTTTAGTGTGGAATCCTAGGTTTAGAACTGCATTTGTAGAATTCTAAGCTTAATGTTCTATATGTACAGTTGTATCTCTAGAATTCTGTTTCTTGAATCTTTCTATAGAATTCTATCTGGATAATTCTGTCTATGCAATTCTGTGTTTATAATTATGTTTGTATATATTCAGAATTATATGTTTAAAATACTAACTGTGCAGCTTTGTAGTCTTCTGCATTTAAATTTCCATCTGTGAACTGTGAAGTCTGTGTTTAGATTTTGCAGATGTCTGTGCTTAACATTCTGTTTATACAAGTTTTTGTTTAGACTTTGGTCTGTAGCATTATTTCTATTTCTTTCTGTATAACTATATATCTAGATTTGTAACTCCAGAATTCTCATTCTGCCTGAGGAATTCTGTGTTTAGAAATTTGTAGTAGAATCCTATCTAAAGTTTTGTATTAGTGAATTTTAAACATTGAATTATATAAATATTATTTTAAACATAGATGTTTACATAATTCTATAGGTAGTATTTTCATCGGTCTCCTGGAATGCAAACATAGGAACTACCTATAAGAATAGGACACTGGTAACTTTTTTCCATAGGAAATGATTGACAGAGTAGTTTCTACATGTTGTATTTAGAAATATCTTCCTTATACATACTTATGTAAATGCAGAGTTAGTATACGTACATTTGAGTGAGTGGGGAGTTTATTCTCTACAGTGGAGGTGCAGGAATCTTGTCTTTTGCAAAAAAAAATCCTTTGCAGTTTAAGGTTTTGACATTTTGTGTTTTATTCATTTAATTTTGTCATTCTAGATTTTTCAGTTTTAGCTACTCGAGGTTTAATAGTGGAATCACACATATTTATACAGATAGTATTCTACAGTTACAGTTCTACATGCGGAATTCTAAAGACAGACTTCCACACATAGCTTTATGTGCAAATAATTCTTCAGATAAAATTCTAAATGTGGAATTATACAGATAGAATTTTTACAACACAAAATTCTACTGACAGCATTCTACATGCTGAATTTTGCAAATCCAAATTTTATTTTTTTTTTGCAATTATTATGTCATCTGCATATGTTAACAGAACTGGAATTCTTAACCCTTCAGGTATTATATACCTCACCTCTTTCATTTTGTAATTTATTTCAGATACTATCAAATTCATAACAAAAGAAAAGAGTACACAACTCTTCAGACATCCTGTCTTATGCCACTCTTTATGTGTATCGCTTGGCTTAACCAGCCATTTACAGGTATTTTTACTTTATTATTAGTATACGCTGACATACATAATTTCCTAAATGTCTCACTTATATTATATTATTTGATTATTACCCATACGATTTATCTAAATATCACTACTAATTCTTGACAACCCTTCTCCTTTATACTATACAAACTATCTTCCATAATATTTTCCATTTTAGTTTCCCCTTTTGTATTATTTTCATAAAGATATTATAATCATTATTATTCAATATTAATGGTCTCTAGTTTTTAATTGTCTTCTATCTTCCTTCTTCCATATGAACTTAAGTATTCCACTATATAATTCTTTATACATAAAAACCTTCACTTAACCATTCATTCAAAATCTTTATTTGTTTTATTTTTGCCAATCCCTTTCATTTTTATATGTTTCATGTCATATAACATCTGCTCCTGCAACCAAATCTATATTTACTTGTTCTAATACTTTATCTACCCCATTTAAAGAAATATCCTTCTCCAAAATGTGTATTCTCTTTTTCTGTTAACTTTTTACTCTCCATGTTTTTCCACTTTCTTTTTTCTTTAATGATTTCTAGTACATATTGTATTATACCATTCATAATCTTTTCCTGAGTTCTTTTATTTCTCCTTTTATATTTTTATTTTCCTCATTACACTACCATCTTCCTTTACTAATCTCCTTAAGTAACTCAGTACTTCTTCCATTTTCCTTTTAAAAATATCTTTGCTTACATAACAATTCCTGTATTCTTTCTTGATTTCTTTCTTATCATTATTTTTTCTTGTACTTTCTATGATTATGTTCTAAATCTTCCAATGCATTGTTATAATCTCTTTTATACTTTTCTTTCTCTAGTTTTCTCACATCATATTTTCAATATAAAAATAATTTAGATGGCACAGTCATGCAGCGGTAGCATTGCCACCTCACAGCAAGAGGTTATCTGGTTCGATTCTTGGCTGGGGTGCCTTCTGTGTGGAGTCTGCATGTCCTCCTTGCATTCATGTGGGCTTCCTCCGGGTGCTCCGGTTTCCTCCCATGTTACAAAGACATGCATCTGAAGTGTTTCTCCCCAGACCTTCGCTGAAAATTAGCTCATTCCAAGTCAGACTTTCCCGGTTAACAAATGTAAAATAAATAAAAATAAATAACATATTTTCCTTAAATATTATCCACTATTCACACCAATTTTTATAAAATGTTCTCATAGCAATATAATCTTTCCATAACTGTATTTAGAATTTTTCCTTCTTCATTCCATGCTTTTTCATTTATCTTTTTTATTCCTTTGCTTATTTTTATATATTCTTTGTTTTCTTTTGTCTCTAGCCATATTGCAAGATGATCAGAAAATCCTGCTTCAACTACCTTCCCTTCTCCTATAACTAAACCTGCTGATACTATAAAACAATCTATTTCAATTCTATACATACCACCCCAATGTAAGTCCATGAATTTTTATCTCAAAGTTTTAACTTACCACATCTTATAACTTCCAACATTTCTCCTATATCATTTCCCTTCTTTTTATGCTTAGCTCTTAAATCACAAAGTATCCTGTTATCATATTATTCATATTTATCACTACATAGTCTAAAATCTGAAGAAATTAATTTTCCCTTTCTTTACAATTAGTATACACATATAATGTTATACTTTTATATACTTGTTCTTTCCATTTTAATCTTCCCATTTTTTATAATGTTATATCTAATAACTTTACTGTATTTCTACAAAATACAGGTATTCCAGAACATCTCTCATTTCCCAAATTCCAGATTATCTTTCCTCCTCGTAATTTTTCTGTTTGTAATCTTCCTTCATTTCTTAAAAATCTTGTACTTTCTAATATAATTACACCTACAGGATGTGTATTACACTACTCCAAAATTCCTATTCTTTTTACTGTATTCTTAATACTGTTCACGTTTGCAGAAAGCACTCTAAACTTGTCTTTTTTCCTTCTCGCTTTTCCTTAGATTCATGGTTTCATAAGTTCATAGCTAATTGCAAAGCTAACTTTCTTAATAGGCCATTCTAAGCATAGCCAATTTCCCTCCCAAAGGTGAGAAGCAAACACCTTAACCATTATACCAACCTTGATCATTAGCTGCGTGTATTCTTTTTCCTTTTTTATTTTGTACTTATCCTTTTACATTTTATTTTTCTGTCTTTTTTACCCTTTTAATAATATAATTATTATTTTTTATTTTACTACCTCCTAACTAATATCTTCTTCATCACTTATTTCAGAACCTTCTTCTATGTCTTCTTTATTATTTTTTCATATAATTTTTCTTCTATTCCTACTACTTCTAAAATTTCTTCTCTTTGTTCATTTTCTTACCTGTTTTTTCTTTTACTTTTTCCTTACTCTTATTTTCATTTTTACAATCCCCCCATAATTGTCAAATTTTGTTATACTTATAACATTTCAATTCACATTTTTGCACAATATCCCATTTCCTCACAAATATAACATTTTCTTTTGTCACAGTTATTTATCAAATGTACTTTTCCAAAAAAAATGCTTTGGGTTGTCCCCAGCATTTTATGACACCCCTCTTCACCTCCACATATTTTTATGCTTGGTATATGCATAGTTTTTTTCTCTTTCTATTTTTAGCACAATATTGCAATCCCATGCACCAGTCCATAAACCCCCTTTGCCATAAACTTTTGCAATGTCGAATACTACTTTACATAAAGTTTTCAAATGTCCTTTCAAAGTCTCTCTTTCCATTTCTGAATGAAACTGTACGTGATTTTCTATTTTGTTTGCCTGTTGAATGATTTTATCACACAAAGATACCAGGGGTTACAGTCTTTCTTTTTCCATATTCTCCAAGAAAATTTTCTATAAAAAAACAGTTTCAAATATAATGTCACAAAATGACTCATTGTTAATAAGAATAAATGCTCTTACCTCATGTGCTTTTACACCCAAAGGAAAAAATAAATTGTTCCACACTTCATACTTGTGCATTTCTTTGTCTTCTTTACTTTGAATCCTTACCATGTACTTCTGTTTTTCAGTTTCTTCTGCCTTCTTTTCTGCTACTCCCCTTTAGACTTCCTTTACTTTCTCTGCATATGTTTTTCCCCATCTCACCACTATTCTTCCAGACTGACTCTGCATTCTCCTTTTGTATTTTCTCCATAATGTCCCCCTAGGAAACAACTTCTTCCTTTTCTGACTCACTCTGCATCACCATTTCTTTAAGTAAATCATCCCATAACCTTCCTGACTGGACGGTTGTAATTATACATCCATCATTTACTGACTCAACTACATCAAACATATTTCTTTGAAACATCTCCTCAGAAGCCAGCACACATCCTCCGGTCTCAATATCTGCTTTTCCCCCATGTTTCTAACCACTCCATTATCTCCTTCTCTCTCCACCTGCCTCCCTGTTTCTCTGGCCACCTCTGCACCAGGAATGGAAACAGGAAGTGCTCCTGCGAAATGGTTACTACTTACAACAATGAAGAGTAGGGAAAGTTCCCTGATGCTATAGTCAAATTTCCCCTAGTAGTATAAATAGCACCTCTGGTCTCTCCTGAAAAGAGATTACTAGTCTAGGGGGATTTACCCAGTCAACAAAGGATAAATAAATAAATGAATACATACATACATACATACATACATACATACATACAAAATTCTAGAAATACAATTAAATGGAGGGTCTATATTATAAGAACAAAGTTTTACAACTTTGAACACTATATGGGTGACACCATATCAGCGAAGTTCTAAAACATCAAAACCAAAATAAAAAAATGTATAAATAAAAGAAAAGCCTACCTGATTGCTCTAAGCTCTGCACCCCCCACACCCCCGCTACTTAAATATACCAAGTCTGAGATCGCACTACGTTGAAGTAAAAGGAAGAATTCCCTACAACGATCTCTGTTCACATTTGCAAGGTTTTAAATATTCGATCATTTGATGTCACCCATATGGTGTTCGAATATTTAAAACTTCGTTCTTATAATATAGCCCCTTAAATGGATACAGTTTGTAAAATCCTATCTTGTGTTTGTACAGTTCTATCAATAGAATCCTAGATGCAGGATTCAGTGTTTAGAATTCTAGATGCATTATTTTTGTTTAGGGTCCTGTTTTGGCATTTTAGCTATGCAATTTTACCATAGAATTCCATTTGAGAAATTCCACCAGTAGAATGCACTATGTGCAATTATATATACCTTAAATTCTGTCTGTTGTATTCTCATTGGTGAATAGTACAGGTGGGCCCTTGGGTCACCCAACATGAGATTTGATGGTTAGTGAGGTCTGAGATGAACCACTGACAAGATGCCCGTATTGGCTCACATTGGTATCATTACATTCTTCCTCATGCAGCTGGTAGAATCATGGTGTAGGCCAAGAACAGCTGTTAGGCTTCAAGTGAGGTGACTTGACATCTTGATGGGTTACCTTCTGAGCCAGCAGGGCAGGCCATCACTACATTACCCTATTCCCCATGATGCTCCTCTTCCTTGTGCATTAATCTCATCCCATGATTGTATTCCAGTTCTCATCATCAGTTGTCAATCTGATTATTTCCAGTGGCACCCTCTAAACACAGACTTGTATAGATTGCAGCACTTAGTATAGGTCCATTGGCAGGATGACAGAGCTTGGAAGTGGATGACATAATGGTAAGGAGGAGACTGGACATCCTGTATTTTCATGAGGTAGAAGGGTAGTGCAGCAAAGATATCTGACTTAGTGTCCAGAGTTTACTATTCAGGAGGAGGACAGATTAGAAATGCTGTGAGAGCTATGGTGAAGGAGAGCCTTGTGAAGACAGAGAAGGATGTTATCAGAATTAGTGATAGACTCAGGGCAGTCAGACTTCGGTATAAAGATAGGCCAATATTCAGAATCACAACCCTGCCCCACAGTAGGGTTGTGATGGTGAGGAAAAGCATACATTCAGGCAGCACATACAGGTCCTATTAGATAAAGCAGAACAACATGAGTTGGTGTTGATAATTGGGACCTCAGTGCTCATATTGCCACAGATAGAACAGGATATGAGGACTACCTGGGTCCACATAGGTGGGGCAAGAGAAATAATGAATGAGAGGCTATTCTAGACTTCTGTATATCAAGTGTCTTGTCTTGATATTGGCCAACACATGGTTCAATCACAAGATAACATATAAGAGCAGCCAACATGGAACTGAAATAGACCTGCTACTTATAAGAGATCTTTGTGGTAGAATCAGAGTTTGCAAAGTCATCTTCAGTGAAACAGTTGGCCGATTGTATAAAGCATTAGTGGGTATAATCAGATGCAAGTAACGGTTAGATAAAGCTCTAAAGTCAACAGGGACTACTCTGAAGACCAGGAAGCTGACTGTAGTGAAAGTACAAGAGTTCAAGAAAATACTCAGTGATTTAACACCTCAGGAGGAAGATGAAATAGGTGGAGTCAAAGAAGAATTACAGTCTCTCAAAACAGCATGTGTGAAGACTGTAGAACAGATAAGTGTCTGGGCCAGATATAGAATTAAGGAAGCTGGTGGTGGAATGCAGAAATCCACCAAGTTATCAAAGGAATAAAGGAGTGCAGGAAAAAGTAGAAGATAGAAAAGATTGACTAGGCTAAGAAGGAATACTGGCTGGTTAACAAAGTGATTAAGGGAGTAGTCACAATAGCTGAGCAACTCAGATTCAGATGTGGATGCTGCACAAAAGACCTGATGTTTGCAGTGAATCAGTTAGCGGAGAAGGTAAAGACGGGGAAGGAGTCCAACTGACACTTCCTAGACTTGGCGAAAGCATATGACAAGGGCCAAAAAGAGCTGATTTTGGCAGACCTGTGATGGTTCAAAGTCTCAGAAACATTGATAGAATTAGTGCAGTGTTTGGACTCATACTGGGATTCCCAGTAGGAGTGGCTATGTATCAGAGTTCATCTCTGAGCCTACTGCTATTCATAATAGTGATGGACTACATCACCAAACAAAGAAGCAAAAAAGTGCAAGTAACAAGGTAACAAAGCAATCCAAACAACCAAGCTGAAGCAGCAAGTAATGACCTCCAAAAAATAGCATATCAAAAATGTATTTATCCGCTTTCGTCCACAAGACTTCATCAGAATACAAGAAGTAAAACAATACCAATCTTAAATAGTTAAAACATAATTAAAAAACATCACATCCTAAATTGGATAATGACTATAACAATTAGTGCTTAAAGCACCCAGTGTGATTTTCACAACAAGTGGAAAGAAACACTGCCCTTGTCCTTGTTAATTCTCAATTTACGATACTTCAAAAAACATTTAATGTTAATAAAATCATTAATGCCAGGAGGGCAGTCCGATCGCAACCTGATCTGCCAACTGGTTTCTCGTCGTTTAATTATGTTTTAACTATTTAAGATTGGTATTGTTTTACTTCTTGTATTCTGATGAAGTCTTGTGGACGAAAGCGGATAAATAAATTTTTGATACGCTATTTTTTGGAGGTCATTACTTGCTGCTTCAGCTTGGTTGTTTGGATTGCTTTGTTACATCACCAAACAGGTCAGAGGAGACAGATCAACAAAGCTGCTGTATGCAGACAACATGGCATTACAACAACCCCTGAAAAGGAACTTCAACAAATGATAGAATGGAATGCAAAACTGAAGGCACATAGAATGAAACTGAGTACAGACAATGCATCTGTCATGGCTACAAATGGGAGAAGTCAGATGATGCTGGGAATTGAGATAGAAGGTAAAATAGTGGAACATGTTAACAATTTCATGTACCTAGGAGGGTGGTTAAGGAGAAGGAAAGTCTGGATGAGGAGGTCAAAGTTAGATTCAGAGGGGCTGCAGCCAAATGGCACAGAGTGTTGGGGTAGTGTGTGATAAAAAAATGACAAAGAAGCTGAAGCGTAACGTGCACAAGACAGTGCTGTGACCAGTACTGCTGTATGGCAAAGAAACCTGGGCAGTAAAGATAGAGCAGACGAGGAAGCTAGAGGTGATGAAGATGAAGTGCCTGAGGCCAGTGATATGATGCATAATGTCAGACAGACAAACAAAAAATGACAGAGCAGAAAATATCTCCAATTGCAGATAAGGTGAAAGAGAACAGATTATGGTGTCTTCAGCATATGTGTATGAAAACAAATGACATTTTTGTGAAGAAGATTTGGGAAAGATGCGAAGAACGCAAGAGGAAACAGGGACATTTAGCAAACAGTTGGATAAAATGCATGAAATAAGACCTGCCTAAGTCAGGCATGACTGTTGAAGAATGTAGGAGAATGGCATTAAACTGAGAGAGGTGGCAATAGTTGATAAGATACCCAGACCCCATGTAGGAAATGGGAAAGGATGATGATGATGATGATCTCCTCTGTCAATCTTTATCTAGGTTATATGTTTGTATCTGCCCTATGGCCATCCTTATATCTATTTTTCCTACCCACAACTTTCCCATGCTTCCTTCCCCCTCTGCCTTTCTCATAAAATATAAATAAGGGCATCTGTCCCACAAAAAATAAAGAAGAAGAAGTCTGGGCCACTCTCTTGTACAGTGGCTATCATTTTGCCAAATGTGAGGTTTAATTTTGTAACATTATCCCAGGCATGTCCATACTATGTCAGCACTTAAACATGCCTAAGACTTTTTTGGATGCATCACTCTATCTTTATTGCTGTTTTTACCACAATCCAGTCATGTTATGCTTGTTTTTGAATGTCCCCAAAGTCCATAATTTCTAAAATTAATAATGAAAACAATGGGCTTCATTGGTAGTTTATGTACATTTTGAAATATATATTATATTATAAAGACAAATTATGTTAACTAAATTACTAAATGATGAGAAACTAAGAATCAATATATTACACATATAACTCACACAGAAATGGAAAGAATACAGAATATTCATTGCAATAATTAATTCAAAGTGAAAGGGAATTCCAGCTTGTTATTGAAAAAGGCTACCAAACAAAATCCAAATAATTAAGTAACAAAAATAATGTATAATAATCAATAAATGCTTGAGGGGTGCCTTCTGTCGGAGTTCCATGTCCCCCTGTGTCGTGGTGTTTCCTCCGGTGCTCGGCTTTCCCCCAAGAAGAATCAATAAATGCTTGAGATTAAGCAAATTCTTTATGCCATGTATAAGTTAATTTCCGAATATACTTCATTAAGGCAATATTCAAATCAGTCAAGGTAAAAGTTGACTTTGTAGGGCAATACACTAAGATTTCTTCTATGTTAGCCAGATCCAATGCCCATCACAATGATAAAGCTCTAATATGGCCCAGGTGAATGAGGTTTGATAAGTGGTCTGGGCACTGTAGGAGCTGTTGAGTAGTGAGAGGAATGAAGTGGCTGTTTGCTTGCCTCTGCCCTCAGGGAGGAGCAGCTGCATACTTTCTTTGATGGAATCCCTGTTGGAGACTGGGAACTGCAATGTGGTGCAGCCCTGGGGGAAGGTAGAAATGCTAAATGCATCACACATGAGGGTGTGGATATACCTTGCAGTTGCCCACTGCACTTTCACCCCTTCAAAGTTGTGTTTATGCACAAGGAAGAAAGTACGACCATAAAAGTATGAATCTATCCCTGATATCCTATGTAAAGAAGACAATTTAAACTCTCACCACATGGTTCCCACCTTACCCTTCGGAGGTGTCAGTGGGGTAGAAATGAATATGTTAACTAGCAGTCTCCTACACTCCCAGAGAAATGTCAGTGGGGAAATTTAAAGGGGGGATGACTGGACCATTGTAGTGGGTGGTCAAATCTAGATTATCATCTAGTCAGCAATAAGTGTTTGATGTGCATTTAAAACATCTATCATCTTTTGTTCATGCTCATAGAATCTATAAAGAAAGCTATAAATTAGTTTGCAAAAAAGCTAATTTCCTTCTACATTGTATATACCATTTAAGAAGCTTCTGTTACAAGCCATTGATGAAAAGTGAGTTAAAGTATCACCCACAGTGTTAAATGATTACCTGATAAAACCCATTAATAATGTAATTTAGTACAGTAGTATGGATTTGTTGTTAAAACAGTTCTATCAACACAACTTTACCATAAATTATCCACCTGGCAAAGTTTACTTCATGCTTAGATCCAGTGCCTTCTAATCAGAAAATAAAGCCTGAACAATCTCACTAGCAAGGTTAGTTGCTACACTGAAACTCAGGTCAGTACAGCTGCTGCAACAATAAAATCATGTCCACTGGATTTTCTCAATGGTAGGTAGAAAAACCCACATTTAGTAGGTAGTATTTCTACATAATGTACTTCCTCTGCAAATTATATTATAATTGCTATTAAAATCATATACTGTGATGCTATAATTATAAAATGTACATGTGCTGCTCATTAGAAAACTTCCTTTCTAGCACCTTTGTAATGCCTTGCTTACAGTAGCAGTTTTGGCAGTAAATGGATATAAAGAAAATGAAACAAAAATCCAGAAAATGTAAACTGACATATGGGGGAATTCAATAAAGGCTACATGGATGGATTTTCTGTGTAGATATAGTGGTATGGAGCTAACATGGAAGTAAGGCTCCGTGCAATCCAGTAAACAGAGCAGAGGATTGTACACGGGCTTGTGGACATGGAAGTGTCCGTGGCATGCAAATCATCTCATAAGCAGGTGAATTGTATGCAAATGAGTGTATTGGAGTGATTGAGCAAGCAGATAAGCAGTCCTGCAGACCCAGTGTTGGTGTTCTAAGTGTACGCAGGAAATACCAAATACAAAAAATAAAAATGGAACAGAGTCTGAAAAAGCCCATTTAGAAGGTCAAGAATTGCATAATAGGCAAAGTTATGTGCAAAACTATGCTCTGTGTGTCCAAAAACGCATGCAAAAGAATGTAATAAATCATTTTTTAAAACCCATATTACATTTGAGCAGCACGCAGCAGTGTGCAAACGTGCCGTTATGCAAAAAAAAAATTAAAAAGTGTAAAAACTAAAACTAAGAAACATGTAAGGATAATGCATTATAGGACCATGCATGCAGTATGCACAATGGTAGATTTCAGTGGCTGCTAAGGAGGCAGGCCCTGAAATAGTGAAGTATCCAGGTCGTGTGCACAGATCTGTATGCAAATGTACTGGGGTTATTGAATAACAAAAATGGGCTACTGTATCCGCAGATAAAATCCGTGTAGCACCAGAACCATGTTGGTGTCCATAGAAGAGCTAACTGACATCAAAAGGGGGTGTGTCACTATCTGTATAAGCAGATTGGAGCTCAGCAGCACCCATTTGTACTGCGCGCCTCTCAACTAAGCAAGGGTGTGTGTCCAGTGCTGCTTAGCTTTGTTTAGCTGTAAGACACATGTTCTAGCTGATTTAAGCTATGCTGAGCATGCCTGTGCATTGGGGGTGTGTCCAGAGTACTGAGCAGTGTTTATACCAGTGCTGTGGGTTTGCGCACCTAGCTGCAGTGCTTAGCAGGGAAGGCAGTTTAAAAAAAAAAGGAAATTGTCTGGGAAAGCCAATCATGTAGAAAATACCGATAAACCCTGTTCCACTTACACTGCCCAATTCAAGCCACTCAAGCACACAGACTGCATCTGCAGCACACCACTATAAAGTATGCATGTACCCTACAATCTGACTTTTCCCCCACACTATGCACCATGTAGTACAGACTTGGGAATTTTAACTGACAGAATGCTAGGGGCTGCAACTGCTCTGTTACATCTGTATGTGTTAGAGGCTGAGGTCAATGCTGGTGCTGCTGTGGCTGACAATTGACCTAGACTGAGAAGGAGAAGAGTGTCCAGGCCCAGGGTAACTAACCTTCCCAGAGCTACATGAGCTGGAGATTGTATAGCATTACAGGGTGGACAGGGACATACTACAAGAACTTATTGAGCTCTGCCGCCCTCAACTCAGACCCAGAGCCAATAGAGGGGAACCCATCCCAGTGGAGACAAAGGTATTTTTAGCCCTTAGAATACTAGCTACATGGACTTTCAAAGACCAACGAGGACATGATGGGAGTCTCACAGGCATCTGCATCCAGGGTACTCCACCAGTTCCTGGCTGCCATGCAAGCACATGCCAGTGAGCACATTTATTTACCCCACACTCCTGAGGAGAAGGCCAGTACTATGCATCTCTTCTACCATGTAGCACATTACCCTGAGGTACTGGGTGCCATAGACTGTACTCATGTACACATTAAAGCACCACCCAGTGAGGAGGGTAGAGCCTATGTCAACAACAAGGGGTATCACTCCATCAACTGCCAGGTCATGTGCAATGTCCAGGACATCATCATGAATGTGTGTGCTGGCAGCCCTAGCAGTTATTATGACTCCCATATCTGGCACTCATCACAGCTGTACCAGATTTTTGCCAGGGGGGCATCCTGTGTGGCCACCTACTGGGGGATGCTGGCTATGCACGGGAACCATGGATAATGACACCCATCAGAAATGCACACACACTTACTGAAAAACTCAATAATGAGGCACACACACAAACTAGGAAAATCATAGAGCATGTATTTGGGCTGCTCAAGTTACGATTTTGGTGCCTTGATATATCTGGCTGAGCGCTGCAGTACTCTCCAGCCACATGTGGACAGATGTTCACGGTATGTGCCATGCTACACAATATGATCCCACAGAAACAGCTGCAACAGGATCATCACAGAGAAGGGACACACAGCTACCCACCAGTGCCGAGGTCTCTACAGCCACTCCCACAGGGGGGCTTGGAGGAGGAACCCCCTGAGTCTGTCCCTGTAGGCAGATGTAGGCACGCCCAGTATGCAATGGCCTTGGAATAGAGGCAATGCATAGCACATGCACTGACAACCTAGGGTCCTAGGGACTGACTCCTTACTCTGACTCGCATACATAGTAAAAAGGATGCCAGCCACATGACACAACCTGTACCTTACCATGTATTGGCTGTGTACTGCGTACATCAGAGTCAGCCCTGAAACACAGGTATCTCAACTGCTGCATTCACAATGTAAGTCACTCTCCTTTGCAACAAATGTATGGGGTACTAGACTATTGTAGCATATGTATGGGCCTACTGCATTTATGCAAGGGACTACAATAGGCAACTGAGCTATTTGCAGAAAACAAGCAGCTGTGTGGGACAATAGGTACTCTGTCCAATAGTGACTGCCCCATAATATGCGGTAGGCAGCAAAACCGTATGTAAGGGACTTGGCAAACAATAGAGTCATAGGACAGACTGCATGACTCTTAGTGCTACAGTCCTCTACCCCCAACACATCAGTGTTTGCATACAACTGCAGTAACAGAGTATGTTTGCAAGGATATATCAGCAGACCACACAATTCCAGGGCTCTCCCAAACAATTGAGTACATGTCCTATTTACCACAATATGCAGGGGTCAAAGTGTATATGTCTGTCTGCTGTTGATAGTGTCAGGAATGAAGCTTCACTTTCTGGAGGCTGATGTGGCTCAGTGGGCTAAGTACATTAGCATGGCTACACTTACAATTTTGTATGTGAGGTACTCCTATGGTAGGAGTCCCACAGACTATCAATATGTCACAATCTGTTACTACAAGAAATATGGACAAAACCAGAGGCAATAGAGGGATAGAGGGCCAAACCTACAGACATTATACATGCTCTGAGTAACCTAGTAGTTGACTAGTATAACAGCAGGTTGTAACAAGTCAGAGTAGCAGCAGGATGTAAAGGCCATCATGTAACTGGCAGTATGGACAACAATTCAGTGGGCACCATTTAGTAGTATATTACCAGAAAAATGCAACTGTCTGAGGAGCAGAGCGGATATATGAGGTGGAAAGCTGGACATCCTGCAAACCATGTATGGTCAAAGGTATGAAGACTGCAACCCTGTCATACCTCTTAACCTCCTAGATCAAGCCACAAATAATGGAGGGATAAAGGCCCAAAAATAGGGACACGTTTTAAATATTGCTCTTACAAACTTAGCAAGTTGATGGAATAACAGGTTTGGCATTAGGATGAATTTTCTGAATGATATTAAGTCTGAAAATCAAATGTCTCCCAGTATTTTCTGACTTCAGTTCCCCATGATTTGCCAGAAAACTACATTTTTATGGGAAACAGACCAAAAATATGAGGCAAAAATCAGGACATTCTGCAAAACTCTGGATAGCTGAGAGCTATGAACGGTGTGTGTGTGTGTGTGTGTTTTGTTATATCATGTGCCACAGCCCCTACAATAACTTAGAACAGGAAATATGGACAAAGCCATGAAAAGGATGGGACAAAGGCCAAAATATAAGGAGAAGGATTAACTAGTGGCCAGACAAATGTAGAAAGTGCAGAAAGTAACAGGTCATGCAGTAGCATGGGTTCCCTGGTATGTATGGAGGCAGTAATACAAATGTCTGTCATCATTTCCTAATAGCAATCTATAATGATTTTTCACTGATCTACCAGAAAACCACAATGCTATGGAAAACGTACCATACATACGATGCAAAACCCTCTACAGTCTATTACAATCTGTATAATCGCTAGATATGAGTCATATATTATGTTCAGAATACAGTCGGGGAACCCCTTGGACATAATATCTGAGAGGTGTTGGACTGCTGAATCAGGTGCAGCAGCTAAATGGCTATAACACACAAAATCCAGGACTGGAGTACAGGTAAGCCTGGCCTGGAGTCACCTTGTAAGTACTGGCAGTCACACTGGGCATGCTCCTACACTTAGCTAATATCAACCCATATCTGATGCCTCATCTGCCTAATGAACTGAGATGTGAAAATATCTCTGTGCATGCAGACAGCTATGTGTACATATCTGTCTCTCCCTATCCCCTTCAGACATGATTACCATTATCTATCAGTATGTGGTGGCATGAGTCCACTACAAAATCTTGAGATCACACAATCTTGACTGTGAAAATCCCGAGTCCATAATGTCAAGATTGTGGAATCTCGAAATCGTAAAAAAAAAAAAAAAAAGATGACAGCATTTAAAAACATGCACCCCCACACTCCCTGCAAATTAAATATACTAACTCTGAGATCAAACTACAGATATATATATATATATATATATATATATATATATATATATATATATATATAGGCTATATTGTCACTACCCAATTCTCCACCTAGCTAACTGCAAACGGCCAGCAATTGCAATAGTGATACCTGTACACACATAGCAGGGGTATTAACAGGAACCCCATTGCTACAACACTAGATACAATAACAGCATAAAGCAGGTTCATTCTGCAAGCCACACAGGCTGTGTAACACAAGGCCACTTTGCGTAACCCACAAGTACTGTGGCTGCAGCCACATGCTGGCAGCACGTGCAACTAGTACTGTGAGCTGCAGTGTTTAATAGGTAAGTAGGTAGAGGTTCTAATCTCACATCAGCCACCTTATGTGTGTGTATGTAGATATTTCCCATACAGCAGTAGAGACATGCCCATCAGGCCTATGTATATGCAATGGTCAATCATTTTAGGTCCCATGCCTACCTGTCAACCTCCTCATTGGCCTGCTGTACAAGGCCTGCTGTTAATCCACCTTAACAGCATTGGCTGTCAATCTTATAAAAGATAAGCTCCATGGCACATGTGATAAATACTTAGTGCTATAGTATATATTACTAGATAGGTAAGGGTTCTAATCTCAGTAAGAGCAAGTGTGTGTGTGTGTGTGTGTGTGTGTGTGTGTGTGTGTGTGTGTGTGTGTGTGTGTGTGCGTGTGTGTGTGTGTGTGTGTGTGTGTGTGCGTGTGTGTGTGTGTGTGTGTGTGTGTTAAATGTATACCCTTGCAGCAGTTTGCCTGTCTTGCCTATCTGTGTGCAATGGTTCTGCATTTTAAGGCCCTGTGCCTGCCGGTTAAACCCACCATTGACCTCCTTTACAAGGCCTTTGATGTCATCCACCTTAATAGCACTGGCTATCAGTCTCAACATATAAGCTCTGTGGCGCATGCGATAAGTACTTAATGCTATAGTGTATACTCCTATAGATAGGTAGGCGCTCTAATCTCAGTAAGGGTAACTCTGTGTGTGTGTGTGTGTGTGTGTGTGTGTGTGTGTGTGTGTGTGTGTGTGTGTGTGTGTGTGTGAGTGAAGGTATCCCCTTGCAGCATTGTGCCTGTCTTACCTATCTGTATGTAATGGCTATACATTTTAAGGCCCTGTGAGTAGCTGCTGGTACTAAATAGCCCACATCTCCCTGGGCATAAATGCTATTTGCCACCACCTACATTTGTAAGTACAGAACACCCAGGTGAAACGTATCAAGGGTACCATGCCTTCGCATGGGACATGCATGCAGGATTACCCTGTCTGTCCCCATTGTCCCTGACACACTGTTCTACACATACGTACCTAGGTAACCATGTACATATAGAGCTGTACCTTGCTAATGTCATACTTCTGCTTTGCTGTCATGCTATCCTAAGCCATCATATTGCCACCAATTCTCCACAGTGTAGCCACACAGACCCCTGGAACAGAAACATACAAAGTTTTGAGAGACACCTGTCAGTCTGCAGTAGTACTGCCAATCTAACACCATGCAACACAGATACAAACATTTTGCTGTGTACTCATGACACATGCCAGCATTCAGCACCTGTCATGGCATAACACTACTGCACATCAAAATGTCATGTAATGTAATGTAGTCAACCTGTGCATCAGACACATATTTGTATGTCACTGCATTGATGGTATGGATGGCAAGGATGTGGCACAGATATCGTCATATGCACAGGGTGTGGTGTGGGAGTGCCAGAGGCCTAGGATGTGCCAAACAGTTGACATTGTGTGTGTGAGTCATGAAGGGCGGCTGGTTATCTGGGTCATGGAAAGCTGCCATGTGGGTCTGTTGGTGCCTGCATGTGATGGTGATGTTTGAGTGTGTGCGTGTACACGTGGGTATGTTGGACAGCTGTGCTCTATACATCACAGAATGGACAGTTCACCATCTCTTCCCATGAACAAGGAAACTGACTCTGCCAGGAGTGGCACTGGCACCACCATGCCCAAGGTCAGATGTGATACTAGTCGTTGATGGTGACTGGTGTCTGCTGGGCCCATGTCCCTCACGGGACTACCCAGGACCATATGGCCATGGCCTGCCAGGTCATGGTGTGGGCAGCACCCTCCCTTCTGTACTGCTGGAGGTACTGCCACTATGGGACTGTGAGTGTACACAGTCACGTGGACTCAGTAGATGTTGTTGCTGTCCTATGGCCATGTGTCTGATGCCCTAATCCCACCTCATGTTCTAGCACAGACAATGTGCTTTCAAAGACTGACAATGTCTCACCCCACTGTCTGTCCACTACATCAGTGAAATGATGCATGGGGCCCCCAATGTGGTGGAGAGAGTCACGGATGGCAGACAGTAATGCATCCATGATCCTGAGCACCTGTCTGGTGTTGCATTCAGAATGTGCCTGTGCCTCCATGAAAGACTGGTACGTGAGTTTAGTGACCCATGATGTGACACCTGTCACATGCGGTGGATGGGCAGCAGTCCTCCTTTGAGGACCGCTGTCAATATGCCTGTTTGGGACCTCACCAGCTCTCTGGCTATAGCTAGTGTCTACATTTACTGATGCCAAAGTTGCCACACTCTCCTGTTTGATGCCACCACACTCTGACTATGACTGCAGGGGACTGGGTATGTGTGAGCATACTGACTGTGTACAGGGATAATGGGGGAGGAAGTGGGATGACAGCACATGGGACAGATTCAGCCCCCAACAACCCCACCTGTGCCTCACTATGGCCACCATCATCATCAGAGTCCAATGAGAGACTGACATCAGGTTGTGAGGGGGGACACACTCCAACCTCCACAGTCACCTGTGAGGTGGAAGACAAAATAAGTACATTACTACTTGCACTATTATGTATGGTAATCCACACACATACACATACAGGTGAGGAGCCACAACTGTGTTACACATACCACTCTTATTTCACATCCCATGCACAACACACAAGCAGACTACAACATACACATACAAGATAGGCCCTTTATAACATGCACCTCAGCTACATCTAGTTAATGTTGACAGTACTATATAACTGTGCGATTAGCAATATGTCAGTGAATGTGATAGACCTACACCTAAAACAGCATGCACACATCTTGAGCATACTATGTCAGTTCTAGTGTCACTGCCTCAGGTATGTACCATCTCCATATTGTGTGTGAACAGGCATCTGTGAGTGATTGCCTCCTGTATAGCAGACTGCATATACCTCCTCAAAAATAAGTGCATATATGTTACTGCTCCTGCAAATACACAAAGCACGTCAGTTAAACCCTCAGACATTTAACATACAAGCAAATGCCAGCCATTCATGTTCATAAGGTATATATGATCTGTACAACATACGCTTACCAGGTACAGAACCTTGTACTCCAGCCACACCTGATGTACCTATGGAAATGTGAGGGAGACATATTGTCAGCAATAACAAATGTGGCATTGTTACATGGTAATATGTGTTTATATCAACATGTACAGTAGCTAATGTGATACTGCTTACATTGCTGACGTTGAGTATGTGTGCACAGCTGTGAGCTAAAACCAAACCACCACCCCAATGCAGATACACCTGACACCTATGTACTGGTATGCACAGGATGTAACAATGGCTGATACAGTATTACACTGATGAATACAGGAAGCTTACCTGGATGCTCCTCTGCTGTGGATGCTGTGGCACCCACCTCCACGATGTATGGGATGATGGATGCTTGGGAGCTGGTGGTTGTTCCCAGGTTTGCCAGGAATTCCCCTGTGGCTGAGAGTGGCTTTTCCATTGCAGGCCATCCACCGGTAGCAGCACTGTCCCTGGACACAGCAGCAGCCCTTTGCCATGCAGCATTGACCATATCTGTGGCCCGATGTCAGACCTGCTCATAGGTTCTGTCCTATAGCCCTACATTGTTGACTGCCGTGATGAGGTCAGCCCACAGTGCTGCATGTTGGTCATGACTGTGGCGAGTCCTGGACAGCAGAATGTGGTGATGCAGTCTGAGGCCATCCAGGATGACATTATTTTCAGCCTCTGAAAATGGTGGTGTCTCCTTCTATACATCTTTTCTGAAAGATAACAAGAGGAGGAACACATCACAGGGCCAGATACATTGATATCTACTATGTACATACCCTGCACATCCAAATTGCCCTGCACTATCCACTGCTACCTCACATGCCATATCCCACAGTCTATCAACACACTATGTATGCTGCTATCACCAGCATAATAGCAATACTGGTTATGTCTCTGTGTGTCGTGACAGAGTGTGCTGTCTCCACACCCATCAATGACATTTATTGTGGTGTGTCGCCTGTGAGCAAAGTCCCACTACTATGTCATACGGCCACTGTCAGACACATAGGTGTGTGTTATTACATGTATGTGGGGATAGTCCAGCAACATCACTGTGCCACAATGACACACAGCAATGCAAACCTGTTGTAGTCTATCCTCCCTGTAGATGTCATACCTCTCCAGTACAGCAAGGTTTGCTGAATGTGTACGTGTGCCTGATGTATGTGGTCCTTTTGGCAGACGTTTGGTAGGTGGTTGGCCAATAATTGATGGTTGTTCCTAGAATATGCTGAATCTGGCTGTCAGATGCCAGAACCCTCAGAAGACAGTTATGCTACAGTAATAGCTGTCACTATATTCATACTCTTACTTTGTATGCCCAATATGTACACTCTGTTGCTGAGGTTTGGCCTGTCCCCCCCAGTAATATGGGCTTTGACCTGACTTCCTGCTGTAGGCGGTTGCCAGGTATGTTAGCCATAGCTCTTAACCAATGACATATGAATGTCAACTAAACTGTGACCTAGCCAGAGTACATCAGGGACAGTCATGGACACCTTTACAATGTCTGACCTATTCCTGTGTGACATTCACAGACTGAGAGGTGCTGAATGACAGTACATCATGTGATATGATATCTGTGTCCACCCTCACTTACTGACAATATGTCTACCACATAATCCAGTAGAAGTCGTACTTTGTAGGAGGGAGCAAGAGGACCACAGCTGTGATATAATTCACAGCAGGCACAGTTGAGAGGCATGCCTGTAGCTGTTGCACAGCAGAGTATCAACTCCATGTCATTCCCAGAGATGGACTACAGGCCTACTGTTGTAATCCCTATTCCCCATAACTTCATTCTCTCATCTGCATCCCATTATATGGGGGCTTGTATTACATACCTTGTAGAGTAACGTAATCCTTTTGGGAAGAAATCCTGAAGAACAATGCTTGGTAAATTGCAGTCTGTCTTGGTATGGCAAGTTACAGACCTGTTTCCCATAGGCAGTTGCTTGCCTTTTGTAGGTAATGCTCAGTAACCGGTAATTGCCTGTGTGCCAATCCATGCTTCTAATTGTATCCAGAACAGCTGGGTTACACTTTCATTAGCCAATGACATAGCACAACACTGCAATATTTAAGGTCTTCATGTAGGCCTTATCCCCTTTCTTAGTCTGTGAGATGGACATTAGTGAGGTGTGGAGTCTACAGTATCACACAAGATAGTTACTATTACTGTCCACTGTTGAAATTTATGAGGTATGTCCACAGTTTTGCATGCTCTGTTTCTCCACTGTCAATTGACTTTATGATTATCTGGCAGTTCAGTGTTCAACATCGTGGGATGAGGTCAGTAAATGAGAAGAGACAAATGGGTGTCAGACATCGTACCTGTCAGAATATGCATGCTGCTGCAGCAGCTGGTAGTCTATCAATTCTGTATGTTTGTAGTGGGAGACTGTGACACATGTCCATGTCAGTTGACCTTTGCCCCCCCTTGTTTTAGGGTTTTGTGAGGTATTAAAACAAAAACAACTGGCAACTTCACTGAAGACTGAATCCACAAAATTTAATGAATTGCTGTTCGTCCAAATACTACTTTGAACTTCATCAGATACTAACATTTACAAAAATCAGATTAAAATCAGCTGGTCTCTCCATCTTAAAATTTAAAGGAACAGTAGTTAAAATAGCATTGTGAACATAATATGCATTTTCTTGTTCTTTAAAACTGTGTTATTTAACAAGCAAATGAATACATTTATTGCAGCAGCAATATGGTGAAAATCATATACGAAAATTGTGTAAAAATGTAAACTCTCCTCCTTTATCTAACCTTACATTATAAACATTTTCAAGTAAAAAATGAATATGTAAAACATGATTTCTATAATGTTGTTACTATGAAAATGTAAACATTTCTAATGTTAAATTACTAGTATTTCATCTCATTAAGCTTTTAGTTTTAAAACACATGTGATAGTTATAAGCATTGAGACCTAATTTGCCAGAGCATTCCAACTTTTCTAATAAAGGTGGAATGGACCTCCTCTTGGATTACTGTCCACTTGATCAAGTATCCCAGAATTTAATGCATGTTCTAGATATTGTTCTATATGCTTTGCTAAGCATTGTCCAGTTGTGTTTTATTATTAATATATATATGTTCAGATATATATAGGTCTCTCATTCTACACTTGGTTTTACCGGGAATGAATCACAATTACAATTTTTTGTTACACCCTCATTTTGGAGTTTTTGGAGTTGCACTTTTCTCTAAAATCTGTTGTTGTTGTTGTGTTGTGCACCCTACACACATACATTTGCAATAATGTATTTGGCAACATTGCAATTGTTTCATCCCTATTGCATATGATTTAATCCTGCACTCATCTTCAAATATATTCTTGAGTGTTCTACCCTTCCTAGTAATGAATCTTGGTTCTGTACCCAATTTGTCCACTATTAGTTTGTCCTCTAACAGAATATTCCATTTTTTTATCAGTATGCTTTTATGTGATGATAATCAAGGTTAAAAGTTGTAATATAGCTCATTGTGAAATCAGTTTGGTTCATACCTGTCCCAGTGATTGTGTCCTGGACTTGATTTTCCATATCAACCTATCATTCATAGAGTAGTCATTCAACCTAGTAGGGTATACTCAGAATGGGTATGTACACACCATTAATTATTTTCTCAATTAGAGGACAAACTAATAGTTAATATTAATTTTTTACTTGAAAATGTTTATAATGTAAGGTTAGGTAAATGAGGAGACTCTTTACATTTTTACACAATTTCGTATATGATTTTCACCATATTGCTGCTGCGATAAATGTATTAATTTGCTTGTTAAATAAGGCAGTTTTAAAGAACAGGAAAATGCGTATTATGTTCACATTGCTATTTTAACTACTGTTCCTTTAAATTTTAAGATGGAGAGACCAGCTGATTTTAATCATGGTTAAACATGATTATTTAAACTTGATTTTTGTAAATGTTAGTATCTGGTGAAGTTCAAAGAAGTATTTGGACGAAAAGCGCTTCATTAAACTTCTTTCTTAAAAGCGTTGCCAGTTGTTTGTGTTTTAATTTCTCAGTTTTTTGTATCTTGGGTTTTGGAGTTTTTAAGTGTTGTGAGATATGCCAGGTCTGTAGCAGGTAGCGTAACATACAGCTGCATACATTGTACACTGCAGCTGCTGCTTTTTGCCTAGGACTCATAGTGGAGAGTATGAACATTTTGGAGGACATCAAGCTGTATGTGTCACCGAGGGAGTAGTGTCAGCTCTGTCATCACAGCAGAGCTAGGGTGAGGGTATCCATAACAGTCCAGTCGAGGAGTGTGTTTAGGATACATTTGTTATGTAACAGTGCCAATCAGAGAGTAGTAGGCGACATATAGGTAGGCTATACGAATATGTGCAGTGTGTCCATACCTACAGTCCTTTGACATGTTAACATGTGTAGCAGTTAATTCAGTAGCAGCAACCTGTTTTGGTTAAAATTGCATGACCCAGTCATTATTTGCTTTATTGGCAATAATGTAATTGAAGTGCAACAGACTGGATTTGAACCCAGGACTGTGGGTGGCAATATTTTAATTTTGTTAATTTAACATTTTGTTGACCGGGAATGTCCGACTAGGTTCCACAGAGCCTGTTTTCAGCGGAGGCCCGGGGAGAAATGCTCCAGATGCATGTCTTTGGAATGTGGGAGGAAACCGAGTACGAAGAGGAAACCCACGCAAAACAACACAGGAACCTCACACCACACACCACAGAAGGAGAAATCAAACCCGGAGAACTCTTGCTGTGGTTGCTGTGAGGTGACACGACACGCTGCACCACTGTGCCACCCAATATGTACTGCATGCATGGCATTTAACAGACTGGGCTACAGAGTCACAGCTGCAGCAGGTGTATTTGCAAGATATATGTCCATGCATACAGTCTGTGACACTGGAATTGCATCAGCATGTGTTTTCTGATGGGTATGAGGTGTGACACTCAGATGTCTGTCATGCTTTTCTAACCTCAGTCTTTAATGATGTACCAGTACTTTAGCAGGCAGATATGTTTTTGTGAAACTGTGCCAAAAGTAGGGGGCACAACTGTAGCCATTCTGCAACAGTCTGTACAGTTGACAGCTATACCTGCTATAACAGACCTCACATACATCCATTACTGTTTATTTGGCTGTGTACTGGTGAAGTGTCTATGTCATAGTCCCAAGTACACTGCCAATTCCCCCATTATATGCACTTGCAGTGGGCCAGTGTCAATCAGGATATGTTGGTGGAAACACCTGTTGTAATACAGAGCTGCATGGCCCAGTGTCCTACAGCACTATGTTGTAGTTGACAGGGGTCCAGGTACCAGATGTGGCAGGGGTGAATATGTTGCAGATGTGCCTAACACTATCAAAAATACATAATATGATTAAGACAGTTTTAAGCAGGTTTGTGTGGAGTGCTGTGCCACTTAGCTCCGCTTAAACCCACTGTAATTATAAAAAAAGAAAAAAAAAGGGTGCGATAGGAAAGTGGTGAAATGGGGGCAAGCAAGCGGAAAAACATACTGAAAGGCAAGTAGGGATGTGCAGGATGGGTGTAGGAAAGAACATAACTCTCCATTTCTTCTACAGCAACAGCTGTGCAGGTTTCATAGAATTTAGAATTTGGAGCCTCACACCCCAGAGAGAGAGAGCTGAGGGCAACATAACTGTGCTGATTAATTCACATAATAATTTGCTTGTCCAGTGAATGTAGGTGTGAAATGGAGAGTTATGTATGGGGCGATATTTGTTTTTAGGATAGGTGCACCCTTTTTTTTAAGGTGAGAGTGGAATGTTGGGGAAGGGATATAAGTACATCTGGGGAGGTAAGATAGGTAGTAGAGGTTGCATTTGCAGACAGACAAGACAGCAGACAGGGGTGGTGTGTGACACATGAGGGGATAAACAACTTGGGCGGGGAGGGTGTTATGGAATTAGAGAGCCATGTGCTCCAATTGGGAGCAGTGTGACTGAGCTCCCCACCCATTGGCAATCAACACTGCATGTTCACTGCCCTGAAAGTGGCTGTGCTGGAGGCTGGGTGCTAGGGTCACCTTGCCTCTCCAGGTTGGCCAGTCTGCCCTCAAACCAGCGCAGGCAGTTCTTATAACCATGAAGCACTATCCTGCACACTATCATGGGTAGCTGGTCCTGAGTGGCAACCCTCCCTCCAACCTGGTCCCGGGGGGGTAGACCCCATCCCCTGAGGCAGTTCCACCCATAGGTGGTGCAGGGCCAGCAGAGGGGGCACCACTTGCTTGGGTCCTAGATGTGCTGGGAGTGCTTAAACTGGCAATACTCACCAGTGCGTAGTGGTGTGCAAACCAGCTTAGCTGTGCTGAGGAATGCTTAAACTGGCATTGCTTAGTGTGCCCGCACCACTTAGTAGCAATGTGTGTAGCAGGCAAACATTGCTAAAACATTCCTTGTTTAAGCAGTGCTTGGCAAGGCTTAGCTGTGCTTAGGAGAGCTTAGATGAGCACTGCAAAGCAGGATTTAAAAATACTTCCCATAATGTGCATTTGCAAAATAACTTCTTAATAACCTGTGTATTCGAATCCTGCACCTACAGCACACATGGCTGTCACTCTAACCATTTGGCTACATGGATGTGTGAAATGCTGCTATACTTTTATATATACCTCTTCATTACTTTAAAGCACCACTGAGCACTGTGGCGTGCAGCACAAACAGTTCCACTATGCTTAAACTTGACCTTTGCATTCATAATTAAATGTATCTGGTTTCTATTTTTAGATGTTTGGCAAGTGTCTATTGCTGCACACCATGCCATGCAAGCATAAAAAAAAAAAAAGAGAAAAAAAATGAATTAAAACTTTATTACATATGATGATAACGCTGACAGTGCAGGTTGACAGTGCAGGGTCTCCTCTCCGTGTACACTAACAGCCTCCTACACTGATTCAATAACCATGCTACATGGCTCTCCTGAGTATAGCGTGCTTCATTAATATGGCAAGTGCTACTGAGGGTACCTCACACCGCAGGACCACGGTATGTGTTGTGTAGGCTTTACACTATGCATACACAGACTTTATTAAATCCCAGGATAGTCTTATTAAAGCAATAAAACAGTATATGTTCAAGCAATGTTTTATTGTCCTTTGTGTCTTTAACAAATTAAAAGAACAAGGAATATGATCACCTTTATTATATGCAGAATTCAACAACCAATCTTATTGAAGTAACAGTTTTGCTCTTTTGGATGAATTTTGTTAACTGGTGTAGTTTCTTATCAGCTAATTTATTATCTCCTACCCCATACCAGATTATACAAATGTAAATTCTGACCAGTACTATACAATATTCCCTCTCACTCTACCAGCTTTAACTGCCTACTCTTTTTCCTCTAGATGCATGGCTTGGATGTGGTTCTCCTATGTAGTTGAAGCTATTAGGGTAAATATATTATTTAATTATATGATTAAACTATTTTCCTTATCTGTGCTACTGCATTTAAAATTTCTGCAGTAAAATGCATAGCCAATAAACTTTAAGTCATCACTCTGTGCAAAGTGACTCTCATTCTCCATATTAAACTGCATCTTTGCTGTCTGTTCTAATGTGCTGATTCCCTTAATGCTGAGTTTTATTCTTTAGTTGACTGTTTTACAACACTGTGTGCTAAAAGTTAAAAAGGGAATCAGGTTTTGACATTGTGTATACTTCAGGACTCAGATACATTGTTTACAGCAATGTTCAATTTTAAACTGAATGCATATTGTGTCAATCAGGTCTTGATATCATCAGTTCTTCCATGTTACAGAAATTGGTCTCTTGCTTTGGATAAGTTGGAGTGCATTAGAGATGTGTTTCAGTGATTTTATGTTTAGTATGATCTTTTCTCTTGAACTGTAGAACTTTAGCTCCACTTTTCCTTTCTACCAACATAATGTGTATTTTGCCTGGTCCCCGACTGCTTTCTAATACATCTTCCAATCTTTTTACTACAAAAAATATTTATATATATATATATATATATATATATATATATATATATGTGTGTGTGCATGTGTGTGTGTGTGTGTGTGTGTGCATGTCTGTGCGTGTGTGCTTGCATATCCTCTCTTCTTACTAACACAATAGTTGTTCAACTAAATATATGTTTTGCACATGCTTGGACTATTTACTTGCTAGCATGCCCCTTCATGCTCATTTCCTTTAATTTTGGTCTTTTTCCTATTCACTAGACAGGGCTGGAGAAGTGTTTGGGAGCAGGGATTCAATGTTAGGGCAGCATAATAAAATGTAAAACCTTTGTTAGTCTTGTAATAGGTCCCATGCATAATGCTACAAAATAGGAGGAATTCAAGTATGACACTCCCCCATCAGTGAAGGGAAAAGTTGCACACCAGCATTCAGTAGCACCTGCAATTTACCCCTCTCTGCCTCTTCACTGCTCTAAATACTTTAGATAATTGTAGCAGCTAGTTTTGTATTCTATTTCACAAAGCCTGAGTATTACAAACATTGCTACAGCCAAGACTGCATGTACAGAAGACATTCATTGCTTTCTTCTATTTTACTGACGTACTCTTCCACTGTGCTTTCATGTTTTACCATCTGTGAGCAACAAGTGGCACATCTGTACAGTTATACTACTCCCACTCTGAAGAGTTTACAGTGGTGTACCTTCACTTTTAGTTTCTGTCTTTTAACAGCTACAGCAAAATTCTGCCTCAGGCCATTTGTTTACCTTTGCTGGGCTGGGTGTGCAGAATTACTGAGTTTGAGAAGGCCCGGACTGATTGTCTCCCACATTAGTGGGAGGTGTTGCTGCTTTGCTGCTCTCCCACCCCAAATTCTCCAGACACCTCCAAGATCCACACATTTACTCTCACTGCTCTCCTTCCACTTTTTAATGACATTACAAACCTGCCTAAAGACACAGCTACATATCAGAATAATTTCTATACATTCACTCACCCCATACCATCCATCACAATGGTATTACCTGCTTAAATCCATTTCACTCACTATACAGCCTCATAGAGCACTCATCAGGAGCTCCCCCTCCCCAGGAGTATAGCTGCTTTGCACAGGAGAAACTAGTCATCTCCCACTTCTGCTAGGGATCTGAGTATCCCTCCCAGCTGTCTCTCAGATAGGATTTGCCCCTTCTGATTATTCCACGTCAGGAAAGTTTAAACCAAGGGAAGACATTAACAGAGTAAAAAAATACTAGCTTATATCCAACTGCTATTAGGTATGGCAGTACATCCAGTTTCTCCCACAGGCAGCTGGTCTTACCTTACTACTGAACAATACATTAAATGTACTCCTTTTGCTTGTTATATGTTGCCCAGTCTTCTGTTGAGCAGCTGTCCCCTACAATTATTCTCCCTGGTCACTCTTAAGACATACTGCATTTCAACTTTTTTTCTTCCTAAAATTAAGCAGCTCTGTAGAAACACAGGAAGCTGCAACCCTTTATCCTGTCTGATGAAAACAACCCATAGAATAAAAAATGATCTAACATTAGATTGCATTACTCGTGAACAAACAGATAGATGTGTTTTTGTACATTACTATAGCTCAGGACCTGATTCTCTTCTCTGGGGACTATCCACGCTCCCCTCAGCCATACTATAAACAGCTTCAGTATACCCCCACCCACCCACATAGTATTAAATTTATTGACCAAGGCATATCACTAGACCCCCCCCCCATATCATAAACTCTGTTGGACAAAACATATTACCTGATACTTCATTACCCATACCAGCCAACACAGTCAACCATTTAAAACCTAATAAAAAAGCAATTAACTACACATCAGAAAACAACAATCTCTTCCCCACCCTTCTTCTTATCAACCCCTACCCAATGGATTCATCCCAATATATTTTTTGTAGTTTTCTTTCCCCCATTCCTTTCTACACTATTCTATACACGTGTTTCACATCTCCCAACATACATATATATCTACTTTCCCTAATAGGAATTTTAACTATCCTAAACTAACTAACTACTTATGAATCATACCCTACCTATACTCAAACCAAGTCCTCCACAAAAACTTACTTACCCCCTGTCCACAGATTCAGCTCCTTAATCTGGCCATCCCTGTTCAGCACAGACAAAATCCTGCTCAAGAAATATACATTACTAGCCTGCACCAAATACAAAATCCCACAGCCCAGTGCAAAAAAGTACTAAAACTACTTCTCCATAACCTCCAAAATTATACCACCTACCTCAGTAAACTAACAGAACATGGGGATGTACACCCCAACCCTAGCCCAACACTAGCCCCATCTAAACAAACCCAACACCCAACCCACCCACACTCCCTGCATAAATATTCCCCTCCTCAGTCTTAATCATCTAAAACACAACAACTCCCAGTTTTCTCATCCAGCCTAAAAATATATAATCTCAACATCCTAAGCATCTGTAATAAAATATCAGACCATCATGCATGGATTATACTCTATCAACCTGTCATCCTAGTTATCACTGAAATCTGGTTAGCACCTGAAATTAAAGAAGATATCATTCCTCCCATTTACACGATCATTAGGAAAGAATGAATAGGTAAACAGGCTGAGGGTGTGGCCATCATTTTTAAAGCCATCTTACAAATCCATGCCTACCTCCCAAGTATTCCACAATGCAGCAATAAAGAAATTCTAATAGCCAGACTCCACCTAAATAAGCAGAAATCCATAATCATTGTATCTCCCTACTCTCCCCCAAAGATAAATGCCAAGACTACTGAAAACATACTTTCTAATAACCTTAACATAGACAGAACCTCTAATAAACCAAACACTACCCCCCATAATATTAATCTCTATCATTTCACTTAGCTGATCCAACAACTAACTCAATTTGACAAAATATCTGAAAAAATCCATACTGCACTACAGACTCTCAACCAACCCCCCCCCAAAAAAAATTAAGCTAGCCAGCACCCTCCCAGACTCTCTCAGTGATCATCACCCCACCTACATCAATAGAGAATTCCTATAGAGAAAAACTATAAAGCAGTTAAGACAAGAAGTATCATTGTTAGAAGATTATAGAAGAGGGAATAGCTAAACAAAATAAGAAAGACAGATGTGATAAAAACAATGTGCAGTATTAGAACAGACCAGGATCTATTATGCACTATTGGAGATAAACTAAAAATTTCAAAACAGGAAGAAAGATGTAGAAGATACGAAGATAAATATAAGGGAAAAGCACAAAATAAAAAATTTACTGATGACCCAAAAAAGTTTTATAGAGAATTTTGAAATTAGGTAAAATGAATTGATAGACCGCCAAAAAAAGAGGAAGTAGATACATTTTGGAGAAGTATCTATGAAGATCCTGTGGAACATAACAAAGATGCTAAATGGATAGAAGTAAAGGAAAGAATAAGAAGTTTAAAGGTACAGGATATGAAATGGGATGAAGTAACAGCTAGAGAGATTGAAACAAAGTTGAGAAAAGCCTCTAACTGGAAAACCCCACACCCAGACACAGTACCTAACTTTTGGCTTAAAGTATTAACTTAATTGCACAAGGATTTAGCCATGAGTAAGAAGGTTTTTTATGCGCAGCCTGAACATACACCGCACTGGTTAACAGGAAAAACAATGCTCTTACTTAAGACTGAACCTCCAAGCTACTCTAAAAATTATAGACCAATAACTTGTCTTCCGACGACGCACAAAATATACATGGGAATTGACGCCGACAGTTTATAGTAATTTAGAAGAAAACCCAATTATGGCAGTAGAACAAAAGGGCAATAAAAGAAAGTCATATGGAACACAGGACCATTTGTTGTTAAACAAAGTTATAGTGGAGAATTGTAAGAAGGGGAAGAACTTAAGTATGGCATGGATTGACTACAAAAAAATATTTGATAGTATCCCACATTCATGGATAAAATAGTGCTTAAAAATGTATAAGATACACCCTACACTGATTGACTACATTACATTAACCATGAAACAGAGGCAGACCACTTTGCAATTAAGCCATGATAAAGGACAGATTATTATCCCAGGGATAAAAATTCAAAGGGGGATATTCCCGGGTGACTCTCTGTCACCCTTGCTATTCTGCCTTGCCATTAACCCATTAAGCTGTTTACTTAACAACTTAGGCTATGGCTATAATTTGGCTTCTAGAAAACAACAAAGTCTAATGACTTCTCATCTTCTCTTTGTCGATGATTTAAAATTGTATAGCTCATCAGATGAGGAACTGAAATCACAGCTGCAGGTTGTCAAAACTTTTTCAAATGATATTGCAATGTCATTTGGTCTTGATAAATGTGCAAAAGCAACCTTAAAAAAAAGGAAAACTGTAGCACCAGGAAAACATCAGTTTGGGACAAGAATGTGATATAAAAGAACTTGAGCAAGAGGGGGTGTATAAATACTTGGGAATTGATGAAGGATCAGCAATAAAACATAAATAAATGCAAATAAAGCTTAGTAAGGAGTACTTTAGAAAACTTAAATTAATCCTGAAAACTGCATTGACACCTAGGAACAAGATCTACGCTATAAATCAGTTTGCTCTTCCTGTCCTAACTTATAGTTTTGGAGTGATTGACTGGCCCCAAAAAGTGTTGGAGAGATTGGATATTAAAACAAGAAGGATGCTTCATGCTCACCAAATGATTTATAAAAATCAGTGTATACCAAGATTATATATTCCCCGTTTTGAAGGAGGGATGGGCCTCCTTGAAATTGATTACATGTATAGATTTGCAATCGTGGGACTTCCCACATATCTACTGACCTCACAAGATCCAAATGTGGTGAAAGTTTTGAAACATGAGGAGAATAAATCTAAGATGACATCTCTGCTTAATTTAGCAGAAGCATATCAACGTCAAGCAGGAATGGAAATCAAACCAGAAGTGGATAAAAAACAGGCAGCAACTGAATGTGCTAAAAAACAAAAGAAAGAATATAAGGTGAAGGACCAGGTGAGAAGGCAAGAAATGTGGAAAAAACATAAATATAGTTGCAAGTATAGAAAACTTCTGGAAGAGCCTCATGTTGATCAAGAACGAATGCAGGAATGGTTAAGGAGAGGTGAATTTACATCAGGAAATGAAAGGTTAATATTGGCAGCCCAAGATAGTGGACTGTGTACATGCTGGTTTACTAAGTCCATTGAACATGTGGGAGAAACAGACATATGTAGGTTTTGTGGAACCGAATTGGAAACAGTCACACACCTTATTGCTGGTTGCGACTCTTTAATGGCAGAGGGACTGTATACTGAAAAGCATAATAATGTGGCAAGATTGTTACACTGGAGATTGTGCAAACATTATGGTACTGAAGTGGCTGAAAAACACTGGAAACGTGAGCCACAGAGAATCATAGAAAATGATGAAGTTTACATCACATGGGCTCACCCAATACCAACAGTCCAAAAGATAGATGCTAGAAAACCGGATATAGTGGTCCAAGAAAAGAAGACAAAAGTAGCATTGATCATTGAAATCACCACACCTAGTGACTCCTGTGTCTTGCATACAGAGAGACACAAAGTCATAAAATACCTTGAGCTGCAGGCAGAAATGAGAGCCATGTGGAAGAAGGATACCCAGACAGTTCCAATAGTAGTAGGAGCAACTGGTCTTATAAAAAAGAATTTACAATTGTATTTAGATATTTTACTAATTCATGTAACACCATACGAATTGCAGAAGGAGTTATTACTGGGCACATTGCGGATGCTGCAAAGAGCACTTTTGGCTAACATCAAAGAGTGAAACAATACTAATTTCATGAACTTTAATCGTACTTTGACTTAGGAATGGGGTCCATTCCCGTCATGGTATTAGAAACCCAAAAGACTTGGAGAAATTAAAAATAAAAAATAGAGATTTCTACAAGCCCCTCACACCCCTGTACATCAACTCTGTGAGAAACTTCACCAGTTTTGATAAATCTATATTTAATGACACATTTAAACAATGTTACTGAGGACCCCTCAAATATCTGCCTCAAGATAAAGCTGTCTGTCACTTCAATAACTCCTTCTAACTCCTTTGTAACCTTACTAAAGTATCAAGCTGCACTGAGACATAAAAGAGTGAAAATAAATTCTGCCCCATGGCTAACCTTTCAAACTTAACAACTCAAGAGACAGAGACAGAGACAAAGCCTGGAAACTATGGCACAAAACTAGGACCCCATCCTACCTAGATAGCTTGTTTTATTTTAGAGACCGCACAAAGGCACAAGTTTATTATGATAAAATTAACTACTTCTCTACATACCAGACCATGTAAACAAAAACCCAAAAGATTATGGCAAAATTTAAACAACCTCCTAAAACAAGGCATAAAACCCACCCCAAAACCTTTTCTATAAGAAACCAGCAGGGACATTGCAGACAAATAAAACAAATACTTCATATTCATTTTGTACTTAGCTCAAACAATAATAACCCATTTCCTCCCATCCCCTGACCATAGCTCCACACCCCAACTCAACATAACAACCATCTAGACAAATACTTTCAAAACATATATAAAAAAATGAAACCCACAACACTAACTCCTGACAATCTGCTATCCTAATATCTTAGTATAGCCACTGACACAATTTGCTACCCTGTATCTATCATAATTAATAGATCCTTTACAAAAAAGCTACATCCCAGCCTTATGGAAAGCTTCCTTCACAATCCCATTACTCAAAGGTGCCGCAACCACTTTACAGTCAAACTACTGCCCTATAGCAATCCTTCATCTCTTCTCCAAAGTGCTTGAAAAATGCTTACATCAGCAACTTCTAACCCTTCTACTTGATAAACAATTACTTTCTCTTACCCAACATGGCTTTTGACCCCACCACTGCACTGTAACTGCACTGCAATATTTCCTAGATACCATTAATCAAAATAAAAACTCGGGTAATTTTGTTTTCACTCTTTTCCTGGACCTACTAAAAGCCTTCAACAAGGTCTTCCATCAACTATTCCTTCAAGGACTAAATCTTGTAGGCCTCACAATTTCTTCACCTAGCTGGTTCACCAGCTACCTAAACAATCGCACTCAGTCTGTAAAATGGAATTACTCCCACTACACATTCCTTCCAGTCATTACAGGAGTCCCCCAAGGCTCCATACTTGGGCCAATACTTTTCAATATCTTCATTAATGACATTCACAAGGAATCAAAACTTGTCTCCATATTACAATATGTTGACAATTCATCTTTAGTTTACCTAGCTCCAAATCTTCCCAGCTTAGAAACCATCACACAGGAAGTGTTCACCTCAATAGAAAACTGGCTAAATAAATCTCAGTTGCTCTTAAACCACAACAACACCAAACAAATCCTATTCCTTCCTAAAAACATAAATCAACACTGACCTTAATCTTATCTTTTCAATCAACACAAAAATTGAAAACATCACCAACACAAAATTACTATGAGTTATCATTGATAACAAGCTAAAATTTGATCTGCACATTGACAATACAGTCAAAAAGACACTGCAAAGTAAGATTTCTTTACAGATCAAAGTATCTGCTAATTGATTATAGTAAAATAATAGCTGCCATCTCCCTTCTCCTTCTTACCCTTTTATATGGCTTAATAATATTCATAAATCTCAATTCTTCCACCAAACACAAACTAAAAAGCACCTACAACAAAATCAGAAAAGCACCTGCAACAACATTAGCAAATTCCCCTGCAGCCTCCCAAACCGCTCCAATCACTGTGTGACACTCAATACCCTCAAATGGATTGAACTTCTTCAAAACATTACCCTCTCCCAGATACTCACAGCACACAAAACAATTCACCTTCCACTTAAAACACCCCCAGTGTCAAATCTCTTCCAGTGGCATATACCAAATATTACCTAAGATCCGCAGAACTGAAACTAACTTTTGCTAATAAATCTACTAATTATTATGGTGACTCACTATTCTCTATCGCCATCTCCAAGGCATGAAACAAATTTACACACCACATCAGACTTTTAAATACCTGCAACAATTGAAATCCACCCTAAAATAGGGTCTATCTTAAAAAGATGAAACCGCAAAACAGAGAATGCGCTATGATTGACCCAAAATGATTGAACCTGCTAAACCTTGAATGGCTACAACAGCGTTTTTTCCCAGGGAAAAAAATCGCTGGGCCAACACAAAAAAAAAAAATCTAAACACAAAATAAAGTGAGGCGGGGTTCACCCTCCACACCACCCGATGTAGGGGGCTGTGCCCCCCACACTTAAATATACCAGCTCTGAGATCGCACTACAGTGTAGGAAATGGCAAAGCCCTGACAATGGCCCAACAATTTTTTTTTCCCTGGGACAAAAAATTGCTGTTGTGGCCTTTCGAGATTCTGCAGCTTCGATCAATTTGGGTTGATCTAAGTGCGTTCACTGTTTTGCCATTTCGTTGTTATAATAGGAATCCATAAAATATCACCTGGCAACTAATAAACTATGCAATCTTAACTCTGTCCACTAAGAATACTATTCAAGTGTATTAATATAGTACTTTTGATTCTACTCACAATATCTTGAAAACATGTACTTCTCTGATAAGCCTTGTAACAAATGCTTGCTGACTGTTTTGCTTTGAAATACTTTGTATATAATGTTTGTTGACCATTTTTAGTTTGTATTGTCAAAAATGTAATTATATCTTTGTTTTGGAGCAGTTCTCCCTGTGCCTCCACTGAATATGGGGATTTCTGTTCCCAGATGGAGTTTCCCGATAAACAAAAGTAAATAAATAAATACATTTATTTAAAATAAATTGCTTAGCCCCTTCTCTGCAGGAATCTAAGTGCTACTTCCATACGGTCTCATGGCCTGTTTCAACAGTACTTATATAAAACTTGCAACAAATTATTATGTATACCTTCAAGATTTTCATATAGCTTAAAATGCAGCTCCCCTTTCGATTTGACTTCCATAAAATAACTGACAGATTGTATGTGCAAAATATACATTCCCTCTGACTTTGCAACCACAATGTGCTTTTGAAATACTTTTTTTCCCAATGTGTGAACATACAAAATTGTTAGTAAATTAAAATTGTGAGTCTCTCATGTGGAAAACATATGTGCTCTGTTCTTTTTAAACATTCTATTTTCCATCCATTACTGGAATAGATGATCTTTTTTTGGTACTGCATGCTCTTCTGTAGAATTATTTAGGTGCACTGCCATCTACTTTTGCCACAAAAGAGTAAGAGAATAACACTTTTCATTTGTTCCTAAAAACCTTTTTAACAGACCTATTAACATCAATATGTGTACATTTGCATTTATATGCTGATTCAGCTGTTTTACTTGATATAGGTCTATTTATATTTTCACCATTAAAAACACTTCACCACATGAAAATCACTTCAATGCATCATTGTTCATAGAATCTGAAAACTAGCTATAATAAACTGTAGTTACAAATCATTATCTGAAACTTAAGGAAATTAGAAAAGGAGAGAGTAGCTGCCATCGTAGCACTAAAGATTATCTGCAGCCAGAGGTTTGCAGTATATTTTTAATTCTAACATTATTGTAGCCTTATAAAGGAAAAAAATCTCAAATGTATCTACAAATGTAAAGATGGTAACAACTGCATAGTATGTCCACAGAGAGTGACTTCCACACTTTTCCATATTAGAAAACAATAGTCAGTGTAACGATTGAAATAAACTATGGATTATTTAGAAATGTCTTTACAGAAAAATCCCAATGATTCTTTGCAAACAAAAAAGCACAGACACCGTTTGAAACTATGGAGAACCTATTTTTGCATCCAACATTTGTAAATAAGAGCCATGATTCAGAAAAATTATCACCACCGATACTGTTTTGGCATGCTGTTGTGCTTAGTAACATGACAGCAATACTCTGTGATTCAGAGAAATGATAAAGCCACACTGAGCAATATCCTATTAAGGGGTCAATTTAGTATCTCTGAAATTAACACTGTGCTGTCAGACCTAACTATGCTAGTGTTCCCCCATTCTCCCTACCAGTCTACTATGCAGTTGCACAGTTGCAGGTGCATAGACACACACACACACACACACACACACACACACACACACACACACACACACACACACACACACACACACACACACACACACACACACACGTATGGCTCCATAATATTTAGCCACTGTAGTACTAACAGTCTTGATCCTTCCATTGAAGTGAATGGGTGCACTCCGTTAAGAGATGGTTGGCATACAGTTTTTCTGCTTCTCTCCTTGAACAGACTGGTACAGCCATATCCGTCCAACCCATAACATGTTGCCTACAGACGACTCTCTTTTGTAAATACTGTACATACTTTCCTCTTCTTCCTGACCTTCTGCTTATTTCATCTTAATATTGTCCATATTTTCAGCCCTTTCACCTTGATGCCCACCTCTACACTTTAGGTTCAATGTCTATCCTGTTTGCTTGTGCTACTGTTAATTCAGTAATTTATTACCTGTATTACCTCTCATTAAACCTTATTACCTTGTCTCAGTTATTTCTATGCTGCCTCAAGTGACATTTTCAATTCAATTTTCTTTTCCTTAAGTGTTTCTTTAAACGTCCTTACAATGTAATATTTCATAGTTAAGCATTCCTAATGTTTGCAATGTGCTTGTAGTATGCATTACTTTGTACATGTATGTATTTATAGGTTCATAGGTTCATACTAGGCTATCTGCCCTAGGGCATTTATAAGCCTAGCCAGAGTGTGTTTGGCTTTCGCCACCCATTTTAAATTAATTTTGCTACGCCCTTTTTTGAGGTTAATATACTGTGCCTCTGTCTAACAGTGACACAGAAGTGATACCCGGGGTAAACCTACGATCTCCCATCCACTCATCAAGATTCCTCTTGAAGAGAGTCAATGAGGGACTCTGCCTAACCTGGACTGGGATTTTATTCCAGAGAATGGAGCCTCTGGGTTATGAATCTGTCCCTCCAGCATGTCCGATTTATTTCAGTGCTGAGGTTCAAGTCTCGCGAGTACGTAGCTCGATGGGATTTGGATTTTCTGAGGTGCAGCATGTCCATTAATTCCGGGTTGGACATGGCTTTATACATCAGGCACAGATCACCTCTGAGCAGGCGGTATGCCACTGAGTAGAGCTGGAGTTAACCGGGCAGCATATGGCATCTGTTTGAGCCCCTTGATCCTCTTGGTGAGGTACTTTTGGGGTCTTTCCAGTTGCTGCAGGTGTCTGGTAAGGTACATCCCAAAAGGGGCATTGTACTCAAGGGCCTGATGAGGGATGAGTAAAGAGGCACGATGACCTCCCCTGATCTAGATGTGAATCCCTTCATGATTAGGTGGTCTATATAAAATGTTTTTTTAACCACTTTGGCCATGTGGTTGTCAAATGAGAGATTGCTATCAACTTGGGTCCCCAGGTCCCTAATTACTTCTTCTGTACTTAATGGATTACCACCTATGTGGTAATTTGTGGGCACTTTGTTTTTGCCAAAGGGGATGACTATATACTTTTTGGCGTTTAGCTTGAGGCCATGGCTCTGGCACCAGTTGTCTGTTTCTATGAGACCCTTTTGGAGGATGCTTGTGTTGGCTGGAGAGTCGATTATGGTGCCCAGTTTGCAGTCATCTGCGAACTTGGTCAGCCACAGTCCTTCCGTGTTGGCCTGTACCTCCGAGAAATATATACCGAACAAGTGAGGTCCCAGGACTGAGTCTTGTGGGACGCCACTTGTAACTGGTTTGGAGTCTGACATGGCTCCAGCAATTCTAACCATGTGGGTTCTGTCTTTGAGCCAGTTTGCAACCTAACTAGTGACATAGGAGTTTATATTTAAGCTAGTGAGCTTATCTATAATGCCCGAGTGGGGTATTGTATCAAAGGCTTTTGCGAGGTCCAGGTAGGCTGTGTGGACCACCTTCCCCTCTTCAATGGCTTTTGTGACTGTTTCAAAGAAATCAACCAGGTTTAAGAGGCAGGATCTGCCCTTAACAAAGCCGAACTGGGTAGGATCCAGTGTCTGTAGGTCCCCAATATCTTTATTTATGAGGTCCATGATGATCCTTTCCATAGCTTTGCAGACCAAGCTAGTCAGGCTTATGGGGCAATAGTTTCCAGGATCCGTTGAGGTGCCACCTTTGTGGAGAGGGACCACTGTTGCTGTACGCCACTCTTTGGGTACATATCTTGTAGTAAGGCTGAGATTGAATGGTAGTTTTATGTTTGGGTTTAGCTCTTCTTGGAGTTCATGTAGGATGCAGCCCGGGACACCGTCTGGTCCCATTGATGCTGTGTTTTTTTGCTTTGGAGAGGGCAGCTCTTACCTGAGCATCTGAGATGTCAGGGGGGCAGCACTCTGCTGGGATAGATATTTGCCCTTTTGGTGGGGGGGGGGTTTGCGCTGAACCTGTCAGCTAGGATGTTGGCAATGTCTGTGGACTCTGTGTATTTTTTGTCATTTTGGACTAATTCTGAGCATATCTGGGAATTCCCACCCAGGTTCCTAACATAACTAAAGAAGGCCTTGTGATTATCCTTAGTGTCCTGTGCAATCTTTCTCTCGAAACTGGCCTTAGATGATTTTATGAGTGCCCGTAGTTTTTTGCTAATACTGATCAGAGATGCCTTCCATTTTTGGGATTTTGCTCTATCATGTAATAGCTTCCTCCTTCTATTGTATAGTTTGTTTATGGCTGGGGTCCACCAGACAGGACGTCTGCCTTTGGAGGATTGAGTCTTGGTTTTATTTGGGATTGCATGATCCATGCATTCCTGAAGGTGATCATAGAATGCGTTTATAAAGGATTCTGCGGTCTGGGCCGTATTTTCCATAGGCCCAGGGGCTTTAAAGGATTCCACCTCAGTTTTGAGGAGTGTGAAATTTGCTTTAGAGAAGTTTTTCACTGTGGTTTTCAGGGCAGGGGTGGAGTCGGGATGTGAATATCCAGTGAGATTAGTTTATGGTCTGATCTTACCAGTGAGGGATACACTTCTGGTCTGGAGCATAGAGTCCCCATGTTGGTGATGATCAGGTCCAGTATGTTTTCCCCTCTTGTGGGAGTGGTAAAAGTTGTTCCATAGCATTTGAGTTTATAAATTCTAGGAACCTTTGGGCTAGGGTGTTGGAGCTAGAGTAATGCTCCCAGTCTATGTTTGGGTAGTTGAAGTCGCCCAATATAATGGTGTTTGGAGAGACCTTCATATTTTCCAGTGTTCTCAGGAAGGCCGAGTGGGGTTCCTGGGTTTGGGAGGGTGGTCTGTAGCAGGTTATAAACTGGAAGGCAGTTTTACCCACTGTTAGTTGCACATGGATAGTCTCTGATGCTTCATGCTGTGCCACCAACCTGGAGGTGTGGGTATCTTTGACGAATATTGATACTCCCCCTCCTTTTGTGGTACGGTCCAAGTTTTGGGGCCGAAAAGCATGGTATGAGGTATAACCTGGTAGTGCTGGGGTGCTCTCAGGAGCCTTGAACCAGGTTTCTGTTACTGCACAGATATCAATGTTCTCTATGCTAAGGAGAGTTTTGAGTGCATGCATCTTGATGTTTAGACTGCTGGCGTTGAGTAGCATTAGTCTTAGTTTCTTATCCCTTGTGTTACCTATGGAGGTGGGTTTGTCTTTTGAGCCTTGCCTAAAAAAGGCACTATGGGGGTAGCAAGAGCCTTTGCCAATATCCGAAAGCCCAGGGGTGACAGGTGCAAGCCGTCCCTAGCGAAGCATCGTGGCTTGTCGAGCATGTCATCCCAGGCTGACAGGCATTGGATCCCCTTTGAATGACACCAAAACTTAAGCCAATTGTTGAAATTGATCATCTTGTCTTCATATTGTGGCATCATTCTTGGTGAGGGTAAGATGCTACTCAAGGTCAGGGTCATACCAGCCTGGGCTACATGCTCAGAGAGCTCCTCTATGTCTCTTTTCATGTAGTCCAGGGAGGTACATCTCAGGTCATTCACACCAGCATGGACAATGACTGAGTCATATTTGTACTTGCCTTGGAGTGACCTGAGTGCTTGTGTTATGTGGCGGATCCTAGCGCCCGACAGGCAGCTCACCGTGACCTTCTCCTTGTTCAGCCTGGTGAGCGGGACGTCAGTGTGCCTGATGATAGAGACACCTATTACAAGTGTATCAGGTGTGTTGTTTAGCCTTAAGGGCTGTGACTGTTCGGCACACTGGCTTTGTGAGCTATGTGTTGCACGTGTTTTGTTTTGGGGTAGGGGTTACCTGGGTGTCTGCTTTGGAGGTCTCTGCTGCTTAGGCAGATTTTTATTTAGAGCCTCCGAGTATGTTTTTGTGTGTTTATGTGTTTGGTTTGTTGTCGTGGTAGGTCTATGTGAGACTGGAATTGTAGTGAGTGTGGTTTCCTTCTCCTCCTGACTGGTTTCGCCAGTACTGAGTTGAGAGAGCTTAGCCTCCAGTATGGCTATATGGTTGCATCTCTCACACGTGTTGGAATTTGTTGGGAGGAGGAGAGGGTTGTCTGTGTACATGAGGCAGTTGTAACATTGCCTCAAGATTCCCAGATTCACCAGCTGGACCAGAGATGAGATTGACAACTGACCTTTGGACATGCTAGAACAGTATTGGGAATTTCTATATAATTGAAAAAAAAAGGGCCAATGGGGAACGAGGTACTCAACGGGAGTTTGTGAGGGTGTAGTGCTTTTAATATTTTAGTGCTGACTTATATAATTGCTTTAGTGAGCAAGTGCCAGGTAACTTAAATGCAATGTGTTACAGGTAACTTAAATGCAACAAATGACAAACAGTAACTTTCTTTCAAGTGAAACAAGGAAATAAGTACAGTAAGCAATGCAGATATCACTAGAGATCCACAGAAGAGCTGAAAAGCCACATTTTAGGTGGAATTAGCGTTTCAGGGAAATAACAAGCAAACAAACAACAAGCATACAAACAAAGCTAGATTCAGTAGGCTTGGATCTAGTCTATGCTACAGCAAACAAGATGTACCAATTTCAGTAAGAAGCAGTTCAAATATGCAGGCACTATAAGCCTTTAACCAGAAATTCCCAGCTCAGAAGGGCAGAGTCCAGCCTCTCCTCCCACAAGAGTGCAGACCACGAACCTTCTTAATGTAAAATAACTGGCCTGAAGCCCAAGTGCTTAAACCAGAACTAATACACTTTTAGAATAACAGACACAGCCCTCAGTCAGCAGTTCACAACTTAGAAGGATGTAAGCTACCTGTCCTGCCACCACAGTGCAGGCCTCAAACCTTCCTAATGTAAAACAACTGGTCTGAAGCCCAAGTGCTTAATCCAAAAGACTTAGAATGATAGCTACACTTTAATCAAGTTACTACCAAGCAGTACGTTTTGTTTTAAAATATTTACCAGATGGCCTGTGAAACAGCTTAAAGGAGTCCTGTAAATCTCCTAGTTAACATAAACACATGCATATATAAATAAATTAATTAATCATTTAGTTTTCAAGGACAAATTTTGTAGACAGTCCTGAAGTGAAAAATATTTTTTAAACGTGTTTTAATTCAGTGAGTCCTGAATATCAGGAAGCTAATTAATCCCCTTGTTGCCTCACATTTTTGATATCAGGAAACCACTTGCTTCCTGAAAGGTTTACTCTAAAATCCTGTATTGAAAAAATGCCTCATATGATTTGCAATACCTCCAAAACTGTTTGAGTTAAAAATTTTAAATCAGGAAAGTTCGTTTTTTTTTCTTACCTGATGGACTACACACAGGTTGCACTATGAGAAGCCTGTCTGGTAATGCTGAATTGCTGATTTTATATCCTAGATTTTTATGTTTGTTTATATTTGTTGTTTTCTGAATTCATCTCTTTTTACTAGCATTTACTAATATTATGGCCAAACAAGGCCGTAAATCTCTGTATGTATTCATGATAGACCCAAGGTATCTGTGGGAAAATCATTTACCTCTTCAGAAGTTTTTCAGTGCTGTATGATAAGACTGGGTAGCATACTGTTGTTTTTGTGATACTGCATAAAATAGGCAAACATAGCATTACACAATACTTCAAAACAACAGTATCGCTGTATGAAAATTTGTATATTAGAAGGCAAGTACCATTGCAAAGTCAAGTGCCTTAATATTGCACATTAGATGGTATCATTTATTTGTGTGTAGGTCACATAGTTTTATGATAATAGATAGGTATTAAATTATTAGTAATATGTATAACTGCTTCACAGATCACTTATATCTCTCTGGCTTTATAGGCTTTATAGGTTAGTACTAGGCTAACTGCCCTTGCAAGCCATTTTAAGCATAGCCAATTACCCCTTGTGAGACTTGAACCCTGCACCTTGTGTTTATAAGGCAAATGCCTTAACCATTTAGTCACCCTCCCTGGATGTTTTATAGGTTCAGAGGAGATTAATAGCCTAATGGGTTAAGATCCCTTGCAAGCCTAGTCATTATCACCCAAATTTAACCTGATTTTTGATCCCTGAGATCTAGAGGATGGTTTAGGTTTGTGACTATGCCTTTCAGTATTTTCCAGACTGCCCCTGTCCATAATGGATATGAGCACCATCCCAGGAGTGAATTTATAATTCCCCATCCATTGATCCAAATTGCATTTGAAGAGTGTCAGGGAAGGGCTTTGCTTTACATGAATAGGATGCCTGTTCCAGAGAAAGGGTAATCTCTGAGACACATACCTGTCTCTCCAGCATGTTTTGTTCATGTCACAGACTTAGTTTACATCCCTAGATCAAATGACCCTTGTGCCGTTTCTTGTGAATGTGTAACAGTTCCATCAAGGCTGAATTTGTAAGTGCCTTGTAGGTTAGGCATAAATCACCCCTTAATAGTCGGTAGGAGAGAAAATAATAGGATAGAGCTTTTAGTCTATCCTCATAGGACATGTTGTTTACATCCTGTATTTTTATTGAATGGAACCTCTGAGGCCAGTCCAGGCTGTTGCAAGTTCCTGGTCAAGTGCATGCCAAATGGTGCATTCTACTTGATTACTGGTTTGATAAGGGCTGAGTACAGTGGGACTATAACTTCCTTGGGTATGAATTCCATGCCTTTACTTATAACCTGTGCCACATAGGAGAAGGACTTCCTCACCACTGTGGACACATGTCAGTCAAAGTTCAGGCTACTACCTATCTGAGTACCTAGATCTCTCACCTCTGAGTCCACTGTTAAGGGTGTGCTATTAGTGTTGTAATTTTCAGAGTTATTTGATTTCCCAAAAAGTATAATTATCCATTCTTTTGCATTTAGTTTTAGGGCATGGCTCTGGCACTAATAATGTGTCTGAGTCAGACCCTTCTGTAAGATATCTACATTTGTGGAGGATTCAGTGATCGCCCCCAACTTGCAGTCATCAGCAGACTTTGTCAGCCAAAGGACCTCTGCATTAGCTTTGATTTCAGAGAAGTATATTCCAAACAGGAAAGGTCCCACACCGAGCCCTGTGACACACCACTAGAAACGGGCCACTTGCTGGATCTGGATTCACCTACTTTAATAACATGTGCCCTGTTTTTGAGCCATTTGGCTATCCATCTGGTGATGTAGGGATTTATGCCCAATTTTGTGAATCTATCTATAATACCAGAGTAAGAAATTGTGTCAAATGACTTAGCCAGGTTAAGGTAGGCAGTATTCACTGTTTTACCCTCATCCAGGGCCCTAGTGACTTTCTCAAAGAAGTCCACCAGATTGAATAGGCATGACCTTCCCTTGACAACACGAAGCTGGGTTGGGACCAGTGTTTGGAAGTTTCCCATGTCATTATTTATCACTTCTATTATACTTTCCATGGCCTTGCATATTAGACTAACCAAACTTATGGGTCTGTAATCTCCCACATCTGTTGATGGTACCCCTTTATGCAGAGGTATGACTGTTGCTATCCTTCATTCCACATGGACAAAGCTAGTCTGGAGGCTGTGATTAAACAGAGATCATAGTGGGACTGATATGTCCTGTTTCAATATATTTAAGAGGCATCCTAGAATATTGTCAGGATCTCTTCAAAGCCATGTTTTTAACTTTAAAGAGCACAGTGGAAACCTGTTCTTTGGTGATAATTGGTGGTGGAGTGGTAGAGGGTATTTCATGGTGAGTAACCAGAGGTGATGGGGAAGTGAAATTTGAGCTGAATTTATCAGCCAGCAGATCTGATATATCCTCTGGCCGAGTGCAGGTGATGCATCAACAAAATCTGCATCTAATTACACATATTGTTGGTTGCTGCTTTTAAGACTGCAGACAGAACTGAAAAATGCCTAATGGTTATCCTTAGCTTTGGAGGCTATTATTGCCTAAAAATTGGCTTTTGAATGCTTGACTAGTTACCTGATTGGCTTGTTTAGAATAACGAGGGAGATTTTGCTTTGTTGTGCACATTTTCTCTTACTTCTAGACAGCATTTTCTTTCTTTTATTGTACAAACTATTTATAACATAATTCTATCAAGGTGGCTTATTTTGCATTTTGTCCTAGGCTTATTTCAGTCTGGTACTGCCATTTCTATGTGGTTGTTATTATGGTTGCACAGGCGTTTCTGTATGGATATACATAGACATCTGTGTTTTCTGGGTTTGGGGCAGCTTGGAAACTAGCTATGCCATTAATAGGAGGTGGTTTGCCTTAGAAAAGTTCTTAAAAGTTTTGTGGTTAGGTGAGGGGTTCAATATTTATATTTATTTCAAGGGAGACCATTTTTGATCTGATCTAACCAGTGATGTCATCACACTGTGGGGGGGGGGGGGACAATACTCTCCCATATTTCTGAGTACCAGGTTTAGTATATTTATACACCTAGTGGAAGTGCAGACTAGCTGCTCCAGGGCATTTGCATCAACAAAGTTGAGACATTTTTGAGCTTGGATGTTAGTGGCCATGTATGCTTCCTAGTTAATGGAGCGGTAGTTGAAATCACCCATGAGTATGGTATTGCACTGAATGGCAAGTAATTCTAGTAAATTTAAGCATGATGTATGGACTTCCTGGTTCATGGTAGGTGACCTGTGGCTAGCAAAGATATGGTAATTGATTTTTCATATGGTTAGTTAGACATGGAGTATCTCAAGCATGTCATATTTTTTGACCAGACTTGAAGTGTGCTTATCCTTTATGCAGATGGCTACATCTCCCTCTTTTACCCTTTCATGTGCAGTGGGTGACTGGGACATATAAAAGACATTATAGCCATGCACTGCTGGGCTGCTTTCCATAGCTTTAAAATATGTTTCAGTAACTGCACAGATGTGAGTATTCTCCAGGATGAGGAGTGCTTCCAGGGAGTGTAGTTTCTTGTTGAGACTCCTAGCATTGAGCAGTAATGCATTTAGCTTTTCCTGAGTAGATTTCACTATGTTGGAATGTTTCTCTATTTGGTAATGTGTAAAAAAGGCACTATAGGGGTGGATAATGTTTTGGCCAATATCTGAAAGCTTAGTGGTGACAGATGAAAACCATCCCTGGCAAAACAGTGTGGTCTGTCAGTCATGTTGCCCAGGCTGGCAAATACTGTACATCTTTGGTATAACATCAGTAGCTAAGCAAATTATTAAAGTCAGTCATTTTCTTTGGTTGAATTCTGCTCAGTGCTAGCCCCATACTTGTTTGTGACACATATTCTGGGAGCTCTATCATGTTTCTCTTCATATAGTCCAGGGAAATACGCCTCAGGTCTTTTACGCCCACATGGACTATGACAGAGTCATACTGCTACTTGGGGTTTAGTGACCTGAGTGCTTGTATAATCTGGCAAATCCTGGCCGCTGACAGGCAACTAACTGTAACCTCTTCCTTCTCCAGCCTGGTGAGATGGACATCAGTGTGTCTCACAGTGAAGTCTCCAGTGACTAAAATATTGGGTTGTGTCATGTTATGCGTTATGGTCTTCGTAGCTGAGACACAATTAGATGTTGTTTCATGTGTTGTGATGGGAGTTGTCATGTCTGTATGCATGTGGAGTTTCTGAGGACTGCATCTGAGAGGCCTTTGAAGTTTGTATAAGTTACATGTCAGCACTTCCACATACGTGGATCTATGTGTCTGGTTCTTTGTAAATGCAGTGAGTGTTATGTACGTATGTCACTGACAACTTGGGCATTTTTTGTGTCTGTATGTAAGAGACTTGCCTCCAGTGACATTGTATAACTATATCCCTCACATACTGTATTTGTCTGTTTCATAATTAAGTGGTTGTCAGTGTACATAAGGTAATTGCTACATTACCTCAGAATGCTCATGTCCACCAATCTCGATGCACAGATAGCAAGAAAGTGCCTATCCATGGTTGCAGATCCTTAATATGTGCTTTACAAGGGAAAAGAATGGGGGTGTTTGCAACAGGACAAGGGATGGATCATTACTTAGTGTAATCTACAGCTGACTTATCCGGGAATGCTGCCTAGTATGCAAACCAGTTGTTATTTGAGAAGCGATAGTTCTGAGTGCTGTAATAATCTAGAGTGAACTGAATGTGGCAGTGCTGCTTAGTGCACAAACCAGTCGATCTTAAGAGCAGCGATAGTTCTGAGTGCTGTAATAATTAATCTAGAGCGAACTGAATGTGGCAGTGCTGCTTAGTGCACAAACTAGTCGATCTTAAGAGCAGTGATAGTTCTGAGTGCTGTAATAATTAATCTAGAGCGAACTGAATGTGGCAGTGCTGCTTAGTACACAAACTAGTTGCTCCTTGAGTAGCATGGGACAGCAGACGATTTCAGAGGTAGTTTTTAAAGGGAAAGTACAACTTCTAGTGATTGCCTATATACAGGTCTCAACTAACTGCCGCTACATGAAGAGTTGTGTTGGGCAAATGCAAGGCTTATATACAAGCAGAAAAAAAGTAAGTTTTAATCTTGGCATGCCTAGCTTTTCACCAGCAGTTTCCAGCTCAGATAGGTGAAATTAGCCATCTCATGCCACAAGAGTGCAGACTTTGACCCTCTTAATGTAAAATTAGTGGTTTGGAGCCCAAGTGTTAGGGAAACACAAAAATAGATGCCTAAAATCACTGAAAACAGTACATACATGTGTGTAGACTACTACAAATGCAGAACAATACCCCTTAAAGCAGTGGAAACATCCAGCTTAAAACTCTAAGTGAAGGAAAACACTAAATAGCACAGACATCTTTGAGAATGGAATGAAAACAAGCAATACAAGTGCAAAATAATATTTAATTTCATTTTTCTTGCAAAGCATGGCTTCAGATGCAAGCAAAATCTCTCAAACTGTCTGGCATCATCACCAAACAATGGGCAGCTCTGGATAACTGAGCTTAGGTGAGAATCAAACCATGTACCCTGTGTCTACAAGGTAAAAACTTGACAATTATGCCAAACCCAGGACCCCAAAGTTTCATACCAGGTAACAGGCTAACTGCCCTTGTGGACCATTTTAAGAGTATCTGATTTCCATTAGTGAGAAGCAAACCCTGTATTGATTGTCGGAGAAGTAAACAACTTAACCATTCTGTCAACTTCTAACCTACAATATTTTGGAAACATTAATTACTAGCACCCATTGCATGCATTGGCCAACCCAACTTGACATTATCACACTTAAATTTTGCATTATTAATATAAATATGGGAAATGTTTAATATTTTCATAACTTTTTGCAAACACACTTCAATAGGAAAAACCCTATAAATCCAACTGTGATGGTTTCATTGTGAATTCCTGCCATATTATGCCATCTTGCTGATGCCACATTGTTCCCTAAAGTGTGACCTACTATTTATGAGATATTAGTAAGAATTAGACAAATTGTTAAAATTGATAACCTTTACTTGCTATGTATGTGTATGTATACATATATATATATATATATATATATATATATATATATATATATATATATATAATTTGGGGGTGGGAGGTTGGCATAATGGTTAAGGTGTTTACCTTATACTTACAAGGTGCAGGGTTTGAGTCTCACATGGAGTGATTGGCTAGGCTTAAAAAAATAATATATATATATATATATATATATATATATATATATATATATATTATATATATGGACATGTTTGTTTTTACATAACTTCACTTTTTATGAATACCCACTGCTTCTTGTAGAGGATCCTCAGCATGAAACACATACACACACATACACACACACACACACACACACACACACACACACACACACACACACACACATATGGAAGAAAGAAATATCTCCTTACCTAACCCTCACTCTAACTCTAACCAACAATCACTTACAAATAATACAACACAAAATCTATCCCTTTACCAAGCCCTTACCTACCCCTAACCCACTAACACTTGAACATACTCATAGCCTCATCTCACTTACATGCTCAAAAATATTTTTATTTCCTTCTTTCAAACAAAATGCCAATTGACCTTCACAATTCTCTATATCGTTTCCCTGAATACAGATTCAGTCAACACACTCTCTGAAACTCACATACTTACACACTTATACACACACACATACACACATACAAAGTCCCACAAATATCAGTTATATATGGAAGAAAAACTAAATTCACATTTAAATAAAAACACTTCCCAGAAAATTCCTATGATCCCAAATTGCAGACCTCCTCAAATGATTAAAGGGGATCATATGAAGTTTAGAAAAGTAGCAGAAGCAGGATAAATTAGATTCAAACATCAATAATTTAGTATTTTTAACTAAGCAATAACTTTTACCTAGCAATATCATTAGCGGACTGAAGTTCTGCTGTGGCAACCCCTAACCGGGAAAGCCGAAAGACACAAAAATGCATATTAACTCAATAATTCATGTTGTATCTCCAGAAATGGAACTGTGCTTCTCTTTTTGTAAGTTGTAATATCACTTTAATGTTTAATACGTCTCATAATATTGTTCCACAGGTAATATGACATAACATCTACCTTTATCTGCAGGTTTAATTGCAACCTGTTTATTATGTTTAACTTCATTCAGAGTATGCCATTGTTTCTTTGTCATGTCAACCTGAAATATTTTTCTCCTTTATACTTTAATATATAATAAACCCTTTGTATCATTCCATTATGAAGTGGTAACCTAAATATTTGTGTAGGCATCAATACATTTATCAGTGTTAAAACATGAGACAAAAGAATAATCTTAGTCCCCCCACCATTGCAATACTCAAACATATCACTGTACAGTATATACTCAGTATGTATATATCCATTATCATGAAAAAATACTAGGAAAAGTAACTTTCATACAAGATGAAAACAGTTATTTTCAAATGGCACCAGTTAAGGATGTTCATGAGAACAAATTTTAAGCCTAGATTTAATACAGATCTAACGCTTTCTGGTATTACAAGTCCCAATAATTATACTTTGTTATCAATCAGTTGTATTATTTATTGCTGTTTCATGAAGTAACTGGTCTGAGGGATAAAAATGCAATTTGAATGTGACTGACATATCATACCATAGTTATGTCCATACCACTCAACCACTTAGCGCAAGAAAACTGGACAAAGGGGGTTAAAGGTCCAAAACAGAGACAGATTTTTAAATACTGCTCTCATAAACTTAGAAAGTTGCTGAATAACAAGTTATGTGTTGATATGTGTTTTCTGAGGAATATGAAGGCTGAAACTCAAATGTCTGTCATTATTTACTGACTTCAATCCTCAACAATTAGCCAGAAAACCACAAGTTTTATGAGGAACAGACCAAACCATAAGGCAAAAATCTGGACTTTCTCTAAAAATATGGAAAGTTGAGAGGTATGATAGTGTCTTCTTTTGTTGTGTTTGCTAAATGTACCTGATGCAACTCTCTGGTTTAAAGAAAACTGCAACTTTACCCACAAAAAAGGCTATTGTGCCACTGCATTTTATTTTTCAGAATTATTCATGCTACTGACTCTTGGGATGTTACTAGAACTCCCAAAAATGTTCCCTGCTTCAAAGGAAGTGCCACTCCATTCCATCACTATGAGGACTTTGGCCTCTAGTTTCTGTATTCCTAATGGTATATCTTCATACAAATGCTGTTTCTTTGCTATAATTATTATGGTATAGCTTCATACAAATGTTGTTTCTCTGCCATAATTATTATTATGGTATATCTTCATACAAATGCTGTTTCTCTGCCATAATTATTATCACCCCCTCTGATTTACTCTTGTAATGATCTTGCTTGGAGAGTTTTAATTATTTAATGACATAACTGAGCTTTGTATTTTATGTACGATATTTATTATCAATTTGTTTCAGTTCTTGAAGGCTATGTTTTCGGAAATACTGGACATAAAATATAGTGAAAAATATTTTAGCCATCTATGATTTATTTTTAAACTTATCTATGGTACCCTTTTAGTTTCAAAGTATATATATGATTTGTGAACTCACAAAAAAAGAAGCTGAGATGCAAAGAGACTACGTAGTCAAAAATATACAAGCCACAGATAAGGACATCCTGAAACACACCTGCAAGTGCAGAGCAATTAGCTTATAAATGGGCCAACAACATTTTATATGTTCACAAGTTTCAATAAATTCACTATAATACAAAGATAGCCTTATTTCCATATATCTCCATTGTTTCTAAGTGGCTGACAGCAATAATTTAGCAAGACCTTCAGTGACAGAGTGTATATACTGCACTGTTGATTTGATAGCATGTCCTATGCCCGTTTTTTCAATTATCTGTATGTAAAAAAAAAAAAAAACAAAGTTCATGAAAAAGTAGTCTGCATTTAATAGGTTGTTTTCAGAACAATCAAAATATATTTGAATATATATATATATATATATATATATATATATATATATATATATATATTTATTTATTTATTTATATATTCAGGGTTCCTATTATAAGACCGACATCTTGGTTGAACTTAAAAGACTGAAAAGGCAAAATATCGAAGAGGCTTTTAAGCGAATTCTTTCCCAGGGAAAGAATTTGCTTGACCACTCTGTTGCTTTGCCGTTTTTGGCACTGTAGTGCGATCTCTGAGTTGGTATATTTAAGTAGGGTGTGTGTGGGGGGCACAGTCCCCCACACTGGGGTGTGTGGGGATGAATCCCTCCATGTAATGTTTAAAGTGTTTTCTTTTTTTTTTTTTTTTTTTTTTTGTTGGAACAGTTCTGACAGTTTGACATTGTAAGCTTTCGCTTACATAGGGTTGATTAATCACTGTTCGCTTTTTTAAGCGTTTGGTGATGTAATATAGACCCTATATATATATATGTGTGTATATATTTGAATATATCATGGCTCATGATCCTAGGTCACCTATTTAGAAAGCAATTTTGCAGTATCTAACTCAAAGGCAGTTAAATTCATAACTTTTCTGAGTGAGAAAGAAAACATGGGGTCGATTAAACATAATAAAATCCCAAAAATGCTAACAATTCAGCAGTCCAGATAATGTTTCCAACTTTACAGTCAAACCCATGTCTGCTGTTGGTTCTTACACTGACACAAAATGCAGTAGTCCAATGCAAAGAGAATATCAAGACTTCCTATCCTTTAAGTAGGTGTCCTGGATTCCAATCAAATGAAGCCAAAGTATAAATCACCAGACTAGGGAGATTGTTAGGAAAACACACTTAAAAAAAAAAATGTAGGTACTTGACTCAGACTGCTCACCACACTAGGATTTGTGATGCATATATTGATTTCCTAACATATCTTTCTATTTCTTTGCTAGTCTTTCAACTATATGATTTGTACATAGGAATGAATTGTTGCTTTCTGATTTATTTTAGCTGTCTGTGTTGGGTGATTTTTTACTAAAAAAACAACTACTCACAAACACATTAAATATTAAAACATTCAGCACAATATGCCTTAGCACAGTCTATATCTTACCTAATACATTACACAGCAAATTCTGTAAAATGAAATGCAGGCTCACTCAAAATGGTACTCTTGCTTGCACGTGCTAAGTACTTATATGCATGTCCTGACTCACTGGAAAGCTTCTTAAAAGTATATCACACACACAGATCTACATTCTCCCTCTTTACTGAACTGTCTCATATAAACAATAACATTTGAATAGGCATGCAATTATACAGACACTAATAAAGAAAAACAACAGTCATGTCCAGGTTACCGTGTATCTGAAAGTAGGTGACATAATAGTTAGGACTGGGTTTAGCAACATGGACAGTCACTGGAGAATGTTCTGCTTGAGAAGTCTGTGGGATTTTGTCAGGAATGGGGATTGCTGATGTAATGTTCTCTGGAACAGGAACACTGGACAAGTCACTCTGAGAACTAGAGTCTTTGTTACAGGCAAGATGCTGTAACACTGGTTCGGGACACTGGTAACAAATGCTTCCAATTTTGTTTGCAAAACATTCTTTGTGATTCCACAATGTATGATTCCAGCTCTTGACGGAAACTTTTCACAGATTTGATGCAATCAAAGCCTTCTGATGTCTGCGTCCTTACTATCTCCCCTTTTTGTAAAGAACGGAGTAGTTTGCTGGTTTTATCATAGTAAGACTTCTGGGACAAATGCTTTTTCAATAATTGGGGTTGTATTGCTTTGTGTTCTTAGCACTTGAAACCAATAAATTACTGCTGATTGGTAGTGTGGTTCTGGTTTGTCTCGACATAAGTCTCTGGGCAGGTGAACCAAGATGATTATCACAAGGAATGTTTCTGAGATTTAACAAATTGAGAAAAACATCGGTATTGTCATGTCTGGATTTCTAAAACAGTTGTTTTGCACTTTGAACTACACGTTCAGCCAAGCTGTTTGACTGAGGGTATTCAGGACTACTTGTAATATGAACAAAGTCCCACTCTTCTGCAAATTTCTTGAGCTGCTGACTTGTAAACTGTACACAATTGTCAGAAATAATTCTGTGTGGACTACCATGGACAGAAGAATGTTGCTTAAACTTAGTAATGACAGTACTGGAGGTTAGGATGAGAAGTAGGTCAATCTCAGACCAGTTTGAATAAGACTCTACTAACACCAAACAATGCTGACCATTCCATTCAAAGATACCTGTGGCTACTGTCGACCAAGGTAGTTCAGGAATGTGGCTTAACTGAAGTAGTTCTTTTTGTTGATGCAACTTTGCACTATTACATACTCAACAAGATGAAAGTACTTTTGCCAAAACTCCACAGCAGTGCAGAAAAGAAAGCCAGTAAAGGTCCATACACCTGTAGGCAAAGACAAAGCCAAGCCAAACCAATATGGTATAAAGTTTAATACAAAATATCCACACCAAATAAGCACTATCGTTTCACCCATGGAAACTTCATCAGAGTGGTGTATTGTCACAAACAAACTGTTAAAATAATCAAAACCTGAATGTGAGTGGCTGAAAGTTAACTACACATTTGAAAATTTAAAGAAACATCACAGAAATCTGTATACTCTTGTTTAACATATATACACACACATATGCACAACACAATTTGGTAAAAATATTTACAAATATTTGCAAAACTGTATTTACACAAATATTATTTACAAAAGTGTATAGACTCTCCTAAACATGACAACAAAGATGGTATAAACTGTTTGCTTTCACTTTCAAGGCAGGAACTATAGAAAGGTGGTCATTTAAACCAGGGTTTACACAAGCATCAAAGAACATTTGCCATATCATCTCTTGATATTCCAACCTGGTTTCTCAATCACCACCCCTTTCTGGAATCTGAACTTGCTGTATCAACCAGAATTTAAATTTGGCCAAAGGACAAACTAAACGATGTCTGTACAGGGCATTGTTGTCTTTGCCCCTGTTTAGATCATATAAGTGCTCATATATTCTCTGTCTAAGACATCTCTCAGTCTTGCCTATATAGAATGCATAACAGATGGTACAATATGACATGTATACTATTCTTTTAGAGGTGCAATTGTGGTGTCCTTCAGTAGGAATAACCTTAACCAGGCTTGGTAAAAATAACTCACTGTTATTGACCACCATCCAACATGGTTCACAGCTGCCACATCTGAAAGTACCCTTATTTTTGTGCGATGTAAAGTTATTAACTTGTAATGCATTCTCAAACAAATTCTTAAGGTTGACACCACTCCTATAACTAACCTTAAAGGAATATTAAAAAATTGAGAGAGTGTTGGGCAACATGGCAGACATATTCCAAAACTTAAGAATAATTTCTTTGATGCACAAAGAATCTTGATTATACCCTAACACACAGTATATGTCCTTGGTTCCAGAGATTCCTTTTGGCTAAAGGGTAAACATCTTGGGTTACCCCTATTTCCAAGATCTCCTGAATGTCAGCTGTCATAGCAGTAATATTGTTGCTGGCAATAGGCTTATCCCTAATCAAGGGGTAATATTTAACTTCCAAACCTTCCATAATTTACTTCTTAATGTTATCAATAAGAAGCTCCAAAGAAAACAAATTGAGAAAACTGGGAAGCTTGGGATAATCTCAAGCCAAAAATAAGCTCTCAATAAATTCTAATCCCTACTCAGAACCCATTCATTAGAAGTCATCTGGGCTGCCCTCACCATTTGACCCTTCACGATATTCTTTTTTTGGGGGAGGGGGGGGTTACTTTTGAAGTGTAAGTATGAATTTGAAAAGTATTCTTTTCTATGTATTTGAGACACATATTCACTATTTTCTGAATCTTTAGAAATAAGTACATCTAGGTATGCAGTAGACTCAGTATCAACTGAACTGGAAAAGGACAGAAAACTGGTGGTAGAGTGTAAAATTGCATAAAAATTGTTGTTGACTCAGATGTACCATCCCACAACACAAAAATGTCATCCAAATAATGGTAATAGGCACAAATATTTTTGACAAAAATCACTGGTAAACGCAAAATATGTCTCCCAATAAAGGAGTACCGAATTAGAGAAAACTGGGGCACATGCTGTGCCCATTGCTACCCCATCCAGTTGTTTGTAATATTCACCCTGAAAATAGATAAAACTGTTGTCCAAAATAAGTTCCATGTTTTCCAAAATCAGCCTAAAGTTGTTGGCATTCAAAAAATCCAACTCAATCAAAACTTCTTCAAACCAGGTTAAGCCTGTTTGGTGGGGTATAACTGAGAAAAGATCTTTAATGTCTATGGTCATGAAAATATAGTTGGCATCTAAGGGAACCTGGCCTAACTTAGTCAGGAAATCCCAATAATCTCATAAGATGTGTTGGTGTAGTCCATAAAATGGCTTTAGCTTAGAGTCAATAAGCATGGCCAAAGCTTGTGTTTTTGAGCCAGCTGATGCAACAATTGGCCACAGTGGGAGGTTCTGCAAGTCTTTATGGACCTTGGGGATTCCAAAAATTCCTGGGATAACCGGTCTTTTTACCTGTAGGAAATTGTACAATTTTTGTATCAGTCATACCTTGCAAAAAATTATCTTCCAAAATAATATCTATCTTTTTGTATGCTATTCCGATCTCATTCCTAGAGACCTGACAATATCTACTTTCTTTGGTTATGATAGATAAGATTTTCCCCATATAGCTCCAATGTGTCATTAACACCACCCCACTCCCTTTGTCTGGCTTCATAATCCTTAGCTCCTTGCTGTGACTTAACATATATAAAACATCCCTTTCTTCCTGACTTAAGTTGTCACATGACCATCTTTTAGATTTGAAAAAATGTTTCAACTCATTCTCAAGTAAAACATCAAAATTGGACAACGCTGGGTGCAGGGGTGGGTTAAACATACTCTTCCTGGAAACTACAGTCTTAGTATCCAGGCTCTGAATGGGAGGTGAAATATCATGGTTTAAATTCCTAATGAATAGCTTGGTGTCAAGTAAAGTCTCAGTCAATTTCCCCTTTCTAGCAGGGACAAAGGTAAAGCCCTTTTGAAATAACTTGAAATGAGACTCTTCCAAAGCTAAACCAGCATAATTAAAAACATGAAAGTTGTTAAATGAATACACATAACCATTGCTATTCTTAATGGTGTTACAACCTGAACTAACAGGCATACTAGTATGACCTAATTCCATTTATTCTTGTTCCCCTTCCCTTTGTGTTCCCAGTGTGGCTGCCAATTGTGTGTTGCCTGTGCATAGGAAGGACGTGTGTCTAAATTCTGAATTCTGAGGGATGTTCTCAAAGGAGGTCTCCCTAAAGGGATACCTGCCTGTCCCTCAGTCACTTCTGAGGATTCAGCTTAAGATTCACTTCATGTGTGCTTTCTAGAACTTCCTTGATGTTTCTGTCATGTTCAACTTCACCATTGCCTCCTACTACAATATCATCTACTATAATAGCACATGGATAGCCAGAAAACAATTTGCTCCATTGCACACTGAAGGACTTCACTGGCAGAATTTATTCCAAATGTCATTCTCAGAAATCTGTATCTTCCAAATGGTATACCGAATGTGGTCCATAATGAAGATTTTCAGTCAAGCAAAATTTGCCAAAATGAATTCTGCATCTAAGACAGAAAAAAAAATTGGCTTGAGAGCAGCAACCTCTTCAACTGTGCACATTGGATGATGAGCTCTTTTTAATGCTTCTTCAAATCATTTGGATTAATACATATTTTGATATAATCTGAACTTTTCTTATGAGCTACTACCATGGAGAATACCCATTCAGTAGGTTCTTCTACTAGACAAATTACTCCTTGCTGCACCATTTTGTCTAGCTCAGATTTGACTCTGTTCTGCATAGCTACTGGAATGTTCCATGCTGGTCTGATAACTGAGCTGACCTCTGGGTCTATCTTCATAGAGTACACAACTGGTAGTTTGCCTAGTTTGTCTGCAGATATATCAGCATACTCAGAAAAAACAGTCTGGCTGAAATTTGAACTGTTGTCATATAGGCTTACATGATGAACTTCTTTATTAAGTGAAAGAAGTCCCATTTTCAAACTGTCTCTGAGGCCTAATAATGACTGCACATGTCTTTTGACTATGAAAAATTGCAAATCATAGCTGTTTCCAGCAGAATAACATGAAAACACTACTGAGCCTTCAGTCTGAATCTCTTCACCACCATAAGCAGCAAGCTTTGCACACTTTGTCAAATCAGGTTGTTCTGCAGCTTTTACTCTAGCAAATGTTTCTGCTGACATAACATTGCACTTTTAGCCAGTATCTACTATGAGCTCTATGGGACTCCCATTAATCCAAATATACAAAAGATTTCATTCTTTGCCCGCAAATCTACTGCAGTGACTGTTTCATGAAGCACAGACACACCATCAACATAAAAAGTAGGGTTGCAGCTTTCTAATTAATCAACTTGTCTCTTGGAATGCCCTCTTTTAATAAAATAATGTGCCTTATTTGATTTAAAAAATATTTTGAAATGATTCCACTTATTGCAAGGATGACACTGCTGAACAAAAGTTAAGCACTTGTCTCTTTGGGGTTCATGATTTCCACCCCAATAATGACAATTGACTATGAAGCTAGGTAGGAGCGCATGTTTTGACTTTGCTGACTCACACTTATGCTTCACTGAGCATGCCCAGGAATTTGGTGGAAAGACTCGGGGTTTCCTAGGGACTGTTACAGGACCTACAGTAGCTGCCATGTGCTTGGGCGTGCTTCTTTTAACCATGTGCTGCATACTATCAATATGAGCTTTGTCACTGTGCCTTCCACAACTATTCTCATTTGTAAGCATACTTGTGTGCTTTTCTTTAAGCTTGTATATCTGACAAATCTTAGTGGCCTTATTCAAAGTTAAATTACTATCTCAAAGCAAAATCCTTCTCACTGTGTCATTATCAGTGCCACACACAAGCCTGCCCTTTATCAAGTCATCTCTCAAATCACCAAATCTGCACGTTTTAGCCTTGTTTTACAAGTCAGTTATATATGCTGCAAAAGTTTCACCAGTATTTTGATTATAAGTGCCTTTACATTGTAACATTCGTTTGGGGGTTACACATTTCTTAAATATGCATTTTAAGCACTCACGGTCTTCCCTTGTTTCAGCCAGTACCACAATATTGCAGTCTTCCCCCTCCCCTGTAAACACAGCAGGTGCATGCATAAATGAACGCTCTTTCAATGGCATCTGAACCAGGTAAATTAAGCAGAATAAATGCATTTGTATGTGTGTCTTTCTCAGAAAAAGCAGCCTGTATGAAAATATTATATTCCTGCTCAAACACTCCAATTTTCTGAAATATTGTTATCAAACACAAGTGGTGTGGGTCTGTGAAATCCTTCTGCCATGCCCACAGATTATAGCAAAACACAATGCAAAATTGGCCCTTGTAATTATTTACAAACATTCACACACACTAGGTACTTGAAATAATATTCAAATGCACAATAAGCTCTTCAAAATGCTGTACTCTGCGAAGTATGCTTTGAAATAACTGTACTTTGCAAAATATTCTTTGAAGTAACTTTACTTTATGAAATAACTGCATTCTAATACTGCATACACTTGGAAACACTTTGCACATTTCGAATACTTTGAACAGCTTTAGTTAATATGAAAAGTAGCACATAGCGAAAAAATACGGTCATTTTCCCTTTTTTGCACATGTGATTCAGATATTGTTTCAAACATTTTCTTAATTATTTAGAATATTTTTATCAATATGTCACAGTTTTGGACATTCCTTTTAATACGAAATTCGTTTTGAGCATGCTGAGTGCTTCATTTTATATTTATAGCAAAATAAATAATTTAAGCAAGTTTTAGAACCTGGAATTTGTTTCTGACCTGTTTTTTGAGTTGTTTGAGCAGTAAGGATGATCCACTCCTATATAGTCCTCCAAATATAACTAGTTGCCTCATGACTGTAACTCTGGATCCCATTCTGGCATCATGTCACTCTTCTTGTGTACATTAAGAAGATGTTGAGGCTTGGGTGTTCATTTAAGTAGTTTAGTGCATACAAAAACATCAGGATGAATGGCAGGAACACTGAACTTCAATGAACTATCTAACTAACTGACTGACATACATACTTGCATGCTCTCACTCTGGCTGCTCACTCAAAATGGTACTCTTGCTTGCATGTGCTCTGTACTTATATGCATGTGCTGACTCACTGGAAAGCTTCTTAAAGGTATACACACACACTGATATACACTACTGACAAGTCTCAAACAGATATTTTAAAACAAAAGACCAGTAATGCTGATATTTTAAGAGCCCTCTGTCAAGAAAGGTTAGTAATAAAATAAAAGATGTCACATCCTAAAAAGGTACTGTTGCAGTCAAGGCATGATATCTGATTTGTTTTATTTTTTTTTAAAAGTTGGCACATTCATTTCATTCAGGCAACAGAAACACTTTAGTGCAAGTTTGGCTTTGATTAAATTCACTTTCATACTTAACACTTCAAGCCAAGTATGCATGTATGAGCATAATATAGCAGTGAAAATGACCTTAGTAGGCCAATATATTTGCAGTTGTGTGGAATATATAACACAGTATTTACATACTGTACTGTGATGTAGCGCTGTTATTGGCTGCAGGAATAAACAGTGCAGAGAGGCCATAGCGTAAATGCTAAAATGTTGCAGGAGTACCCACACCACCAGAGCACTATAAGTCACAGATATACAACAAAGGATGAGGACATTATATTCATTTAAGCCTGAAACTGAGACTAAACAAAACAAAAATCAAAATAGAGAGTTATTCTTTCCATGGGACCAATATCACTGGGTGCATACTGCACACACAAACAGTTGGGGGTTGTAATACATTTAACAGGTTTTGTCCTCATCCTTCTCATGCTCTTACCTAAAGATCCTCCATCTATTTTTTTTCCAGAATAATCGATAGATACATGACTACCTAATGTGCATTTTCTTTGTCAGATTTTGTTTAAATGTGTGTATATTGATCTCCTTTACTACTAAATCTCCCTTGCTTTTGCAATGAATGTTTCTCATGAAAGCCTATAGCATACTATAATGTTTTTATACTAAATACTGCTGTAAATACGTAACCTCTCTTATTATTCCTCATTTTTCATTTGTAATTCATGTTTCTCATGAAAGCCCACAGCTTACTTTAATGTTACTTCATGCTTCTGACTCTGAATTTTGTCTATTATCAAATCTCTTGTCACTCTTGATATTAATGTAATTTCTTGTGGAGCTTTTCTCCAGGGGCCTTCCCTGAAAACGGGCCGACTTGGCCCAGTGAACTCTCCTGGTCAACAAATGCAATAAATAATAAATAAATAAATAAAGCAACACAGTGTTTTAAAATGGTAAACATATAGGCTGTATACTAAGCTATAAGTATAGCTTAGTCTATGTTCTGTGTTTTAGTATTTTAACTGTAATAGATAAACAAAGTCAGTGTTGAGCACACTCATCTCAGCAGTCAAGGAAACTTTCTCCAAAGGATAAATATGCTCTAACAGGTCTCACAGTAATAACTCACATCTCACAATTTCTGTAGAGTATGCTTGGGTAGGAGAAATGATGGGCTCCCTACAGCCACCTGAGCCTCAGCTGCTGCACTTTTAGTAACATGCAGATAGAGACCCAAACTGCTCTAACCCCATCTGACCAGTTGCTTGTACTCAAACTTGTATGTAAGTTCAGTGACTCAGCCAATGTGCCATCTGCTTATGTCCCAGGGGTCAGCACATCTCCACTGACCAGGTAAGTGGGGAAAGGGAGGATGCTGTTAGGTTTAGGGCTTGGAGTGGAGTGCAGACATTAGGGTTAGGGATGGGGATAAGAGATTTTATGCTTAGTGAGTGATAGAGACTTTAGGGTTAAGCACAGGGACTGGAATTTTAGGTTTAGGGAATGATCGTGGATGGGAGTGGAATGGGATTTTAGATTTAGAGAGGAGAAAGGGGATTTTAGGTTTAGGGAGTGATAAGGACTTTAGTGTTATGGAATTTTAGGTTAGGTGATTATGGATGGGTGAAGGAGATTTTAGATTTAGGGAGTGATTGGCACTTTAGGGTTAGGGAGGGGAAATGGACTTTAGGTTTAGTGAATGATCATAACTTTAGGGTTAGGGAGGGGAAGAGGATTTTAGATTTAGGGAGGGATGGGGTACTTTAGGGTTAGGCACTGAGTGGGAGATTTTAGGGTTAGGTTTAGGGTTTGTTAGGGATAATTAACATTAAGGGAGATGGGTAAGTGGTAGCTTGGCACTTGCTGAAGGAAGCAAGTGACAGCAAGGACATGTATCTCAAGCAAATATATCTTGAGCCCATGTAATAGACCAATAAATGAGATAATAAACATCTGAGTCAGCAATGTGCAGACTGTTAAAAATAATATTAAATGTGTAACACTACATGAAAGGCTGACATGCATTTCACAGTAATGCAAGTTGCTGCATTGTCTGTATTCTCTTTTCTATGAAAATAAAACTGGTATCCATTTAATGAGGCAAGCACACTAAAATCATTTTTGTACCATTCTTTGTGGTAATTCAAGTAAAGGAAATTATCAGGAAATGCTCATGGCATCTGCAAGTCATGTTTATTTCTAGACTATAAATCTTGAAATGCTTCACTATATAAATACAGCTGATGGTGTTATTTCTGTACAAAATGAAGTATATGTACACTCACTAGGTGGTATCATGGCAGTTTCATGAGGAAGAGTCTAGGGTTTACTCTCTAAGTTGCCTAAACTGTCTGGGTGTGGGTAGAAAACAACAAGAACTGGTTCAAGTTTCAGTAGTAGTTTGGTAACATAAGGTACTTAAAATATTTTAAACAGGGACTTTTACAAGCTTACTTCTGCTTTGACAAGATGGGTGGTGGGTGAGGAGGACAGTTGCTTGAAGTTTTCAAAACCTGTTTAGCTGCTAAACTGGCTGAAGTGTGTTCAAAATTTCATCATACTGTTAGAAGTCATATTTCATTTGTGCTTGTATAAAACTTCTGCAAAGGAAAATTTACTTGCATTCATGGTTGCATTTATGTGTGTATATTATTTTTTTATCTACTTCAAATGACAACTGCCTTATGTTAAGTTGTTTAGGTTTCTTGTCTACTGCAGTTAAGGATAACTACATATATCTTCTGTTGTATGAGCTTTTCAACTAAATGCTGTAAATCCCAAAAAGGACACATTGTTTCTATCATGATTTTAAATCTGTGCACAAGTTTATTTAATAAAGCATTTCAGAATTTTCCTTAATAAAGTAAAAACAAGTACAGCATTCATACAATACATTATAATGCAATATGAGTGTTGAAAAATGCCTTGTGGTTTAAGCTTTTCTGTCACAGATCACATGCAAATATATTAAGCTGTTTAATTCTACAAGCTAAAGGGTGAAAAAGGAGAATGTTAGTGTGGCAGAGACAGTGCTAAGGCTGATCCTGTGAGAAGCCAGCAAGAAAAGGAATAGTCTCCACTCAAACTACCTGCTAGGTGAATCAGCAGAGGAGAAACAGCCCTGCTTAAAACTATGCAGGAAATCTTTACTAAAGCGGGAAGCTTGGTTGTATTCCAAGATATACTGCCCCTGCAGAATGCAATTAAGGTATGGGAAGAGATTCTGTCCAGTCAATAAAGTTAACTCAGCCTAGAAAGAGGTTCTCTCCATTCAATATTGTTGATACGTGTTGTCTGCCAAGTTAGGTACAAAAATGAAGTTGCTGTTTGTCAGAAGAGGTCAATGCCAAAATAGATTTCTACTTATAGCAAGACCATGGGTATTGGTGCAGGAGTTTTAGCTTCCCACATGGGAGGGCTGAGGGAGGGAGGCGTTACTTCCCAAAGCTCAGCATTTAACATAGTATCATCCATATCATTTGCATAAAAGCCTGCTTGATATATTGAACTCTGATAAATAAGTAGGGAGCCTTTGAAAATAAGTAAGGAAATTCAATGGGTGGTTACTGATCTGACATGTAAAAGTATTTGAGAAGGCAGAGGGTGAGAAAATACATGGAATGATTAGAGGATTATAGTCAAGAATCATCTATAAATGCATTAAAATAGATGCCAATTCTGTTAATGTTTTGCACGTATGTGCAGTTTTCAGATACATTTAATTTAAAACATTTCAGAAATACCAATTAACTTCTTGCTCTCACCAAGACACAGAATGATTATATTTCTGACTACATTCTTTTATAACATTATAAGCAACCACTCCCTTTTATAGCAGAAGAAAATGCTGTAAGAGTTATGTTTAGATCATCTGCTTGCAAAATAATTTTATTAGGTATTAAAGTGTACAGTACACTAGTTTACCTACTGTGCACAGTCACAAAGTACGACAGTCCTGCAAATTCCTCTAAAAAATGATGATACTTTTCTGGAGATTATTTTACATTGAACATTTAACTTGACTTTTTGTTTTCAGAATAAACACTTTGTGGTCTTTTGAAACTATGTCCACCTCCAGGTATTACCTTTTGAAGAAAATATAATGGACATAAGAGACTTAGGGTCACAGGTGGACAGTGGTCTCACCTTCAATAACCACATCGCCACAACAGTCAGGAAATCCTTCTATGTGACACATCTCATCACTAAGGGCTTTTCATCCAGAAAAAAGGAGGTCATTGTTCCACTGTACTCATCCCTCATTAGACCCATTATAGAACACAATGCCCCATTTGGTATCTACCTCTCAAGACATCTGCAACAACTGGAAAGGCCACAGAAATACCTCACTAAAAGAATCACAGGCCTAAAGCAGATGCCCTATGCTGACCACCTTAAAAACCTCCAGCTATACTCTGTCGCATATCATCTGCTCCGAGGCAATCTCTGCTTAACATATAAGGCCATGTCAAACCCAGAGCTGTTGGACATGCTACACTTAAAGAAATCCCAATCCCTCAGAGCCACACACTCCAGGGATCTAAACCTTGTCATCACAATAAACAAAACATGCTGGAGGGGTATGTTCCTGACCCAGAGACTCCCCAGACTCTGGAATAGACTGCCCATATATGTCAAGCTGAGTGCCTCTTTGGCCCTCTTCAAAAGGAACTTTAATGACTGGATGGGTGAAAGGAAATTCACTCCGGGGATCACGTCAGTCACCCTGCTAGACAGGGGTCCAGGGAAGTAAATAGTGTGGGAAGAAATAGCCAGGGAATTGTTATGGTTTGGCTTGTATAGGCCCTAGGGCCGATAGCCTAGTACCATCCTATGAACCTATGAACAGTATTTAAAAGAACTTACCATTATGTATGTATGTATGCATGTATTGACTAATTGGTTGATTATATTTGTTAACCAGGGTAGAGCACTGATCCTATTGGACCCTTTTCAGACTCAGCCTGGTAGTATAAGTTCAAGAAATATATAATCATATAATAACACAATATAAGTCATAGAATGCAGCAGTAAATAACATAAAATATTTGAAATAATGTATCAAACATCAAAACCATAAAAGGTAACATAAAATGTTTGCAATAAAGTATGTGCAGTACATACAATGCTGTGCAGGTATAACAATAGTCTAATAGGCACAGTATTCCTTGTTCTTTTGACTTCTTCTTCTTCCTTTGGCTGCTCCTGTTAGAGGTCACCACAGCAGATCATCTGTTTCCATTTCTTCCTGTCCTCTGCATCTTGCTCTGTCACACCAACCACCTGCATGTCCTCTCTCACCACATCCATAAACCTTATCTTAGGCCTTCCTCTTTTCCTCTTACCTGGCAGTTCCATCCTTAGCAGCCTTTTTCCAATATACCCAGAATCCCTCCTCGGCACATGTCCAAACCAACACAATCTCACCTTTCTGGCTTTGTCTCCAAACCGTCCAACCTGAGCTGCCCCTCTAATATACTGATTCCTAATCCTGTCCATCCTCGTCACACCCAGTTCAAATCCTAACGTCATTAACTCTGCCACATCCAGCTCTAACCCCTGCCTTTTTATCACTGCCACCGTCTCCAACCCATATAACATAGCTGGTCTCAATACCCTCTTGTAGGCCTTTCCTTTTACCCTTACTCGTACCTATCTCTCACAAATCACTACTGGCACTCTTCTCCACCCCCTCCATCCTGCCTGTACTCTCCTTCACCTGTCTTCCACACTCACCATTACTCTGAACTGTTGATCCCAAGTATTTAAATTGCTCCAACTTCGCCACCTCTACTCCCTGCATCCTCACCATTCCTCTATCCTCTTTCTCATTCACACACATATATTCTGTCTTAGTCCTGCTGACCTTCATTCCTCTCCTCTCTAGAGCATATCTCCACCACTCCAGGGTCTCCATAACCTGTTCTGTGCTCTCACTAAGATTACAATATCATCCACAAACATTGAAGTCCATGGGGACTCCTGTCTGATCTCATCTGTCAACCTAGCTACCACCATTGCAAATAAGAAAGGGCTCAGAGCTGACCCTTGAGGTAATCCCACCTCCACCTTAAACACATCCGTCACTCCTACTGCAGACCTCACCACTGTCACACTACCCTCGTACATATCCTGTACCACTCTTACATACTTCTCTGCCACTCCTGACTTGTTCATACAATATCACAACCCCTCTCTAGGCACCCTGTCATATGCTTTCTCTAAGTCCACAAAGACACAGTGCAATTCTTTCTGACTATCTCTATACTTCTCCATCAACACTTTCAGAGCAAACATCGCATCTGTAGTGCTCTTTCCTGACATGAAACTATACTGCTGCTCACTAATCATCACCTCCTTTCTTAACCTAGCTTCTACTACTCTTTCCCATAACTTCATGCTGTGACTGATCAGTTTAATCCCTCTGTAGTTACTACAGCTCTACACATCATCCTTATTCTTAAAAATTGGTACCAAAACACTTCTTCTCCACTCCTCAAGCATCCTCTCACTTTCCAAGATTTCATTAAACAATCTGGTTAAAAACTCCACTGCCATCCCACCTAAACACCTCCATGCTTCCACAGCTATGTCATCTGGACCAACAGCCTTTCCATTCTTCATCCCCTTCATAGCTGGCCTTACCTCCTCCTTGCTAATCTAATCTGCAGCACTTTCTGATTTACTATCCCCACATCATCTAGCCTTCTTTCTCTCTCATTGTCTTCATTCATCAGCCCCTCAAAGTACTCTTGCTATCTGCTCAACACACTCTCCTCACTTGTAAGTATGTTTCTTTCATTATCCTTTATCACCTTTACCTGCTGCACATCTTTCCTAGCTCGGTCCCTCTGTCTAGCCAATCAGTACAGGTCCTTTTCTCCCTCCTTAGTGTCCAACCTTTCATACAACTCTCCATACACCTTATCCTTAGCCTTCGCCACCTCTCTCTTTGCCATACGCATCATCTCCTTACACTCCTGCCTACTTTCTTCATCTCTCTGACACTCCCAGTTCTTCTTCACCAGCCTCTTCCTCTGTATACTCTCCTGTACTTCCTTGTTCCACCACCAGGTCTCCTTGTCCTCCTTCTTTGTCCAGATGTCACAATAAGCACCTTTCTAGCTGTCTCCCTTATCAGCTCTGCTGTAGTTACTCAGTAACTCTTCACTGCCAGCTAGTGCCTGTCTTAACTCTACCCTGAACTCCACCTCACAATCACCCTTTTTCAGCTTCCACCATTTGATCCTTGGCACTGCCCTCACTCTCTTCATCCTCTTCTTGATCACTAATGGCATCCTACAGAACACCATCCTATGCTGCCTAACTACACTTTCCCCTGTCACAGGTTTACAGTCTCCAATCTCCTTCAGACAGGCCCTCCTACATAGGATATAATCCACCTGTGTGCATCTTCCTCCACTTGTTCTTCAGACTGTCCATTTAAATAAATACAGTTATCAATGTCAGAAGATTTGAGCATGAGAAAAATCTCCATTATGTGTGAACCTTTAGGTTGTATAGCTAGAAAAGAAAAATAACAGGGTAAAAACACCTAGTATTAGAATCATTTTTTTGGGGGGGTAAGTATGCAAGGGTTATTGAAATACTTTAGGATTAAGTTTTGGATTAGAAGTGGCTCAGGATGTTATGGGAGTATGTTATCCTGGAAGTAACTGAATTTGGGAGTTTTTAACATATTTTTATTGTTCATTTTGTTTCAGAAAATAGGGTGTGTATAATTAAAAAATAGGGCATGTATAATTATTTTTCAGGGAGGCAGGCAGTGATTCCCAAAGTTTGAGGACTGCCACTGAAAAACTATGGTTACTGCAAGCAAGTTTGTTATGAGGGGTTTGAAATGACAAAATGTTTGGAGGCAGGGATATGAGGTTGTACTGAGAGTGTTGGATGTAAAAATTATTTATTTTATTTATTTATTTATTTATTTATTTATTTCAGTTTGATTACCGGGGAAATCCACTGGGCCAGAATGTGCCCATTTTCAGTGGAGGCCCGGGGAGAAAAGCTCCATAAGAAACACAATTAGAGGTTACAAAAAATGCCAAATGCAAAGGTAAAATACATGTATGAATTCATACAAAACAGGTATAGTAAAAGAATAAATTGTCATTGTACATGCAATGAGACAAAGGTTGCAGGTTTTTACATTCAGAGCAATAAGAATCAATTGTCAAGAAATAGGCATCAGTGATTACTGGATAGTTGCGTTATATACATGCTAGGAGTTGAGAGAGAAATTGAATGATCAGAAGGCGATGGATTAGGTTTGTGTAAGGTAAATAGAAAAGGAGAGGAAGTAGTGAAGTTTGCAGCAGGAGTTTAGTAGGCTCTATGGGGAAATTTATATGTATTTATGTTGGGTGAAAGCAGGAGCATTTGCGTGTGAAAGATAGAAATGAGAAAAGTTGTGCCTTGAAAGATTCGGGGTCAGGTATCATCCTAAGTGAGGGAGGAAGAGAGTTCCATTTTTTGCCTACAATGAAAGAGAGAAGGAGTTGGCCTGCAGGGCATTTGGGTTTATGAATAGAGATTAAATTTTGATGTTCAGATCTCAGAGATCTGGTTGGAATGTAAGGGGGAAGGATGTTTGTAAGTGCTGGGCACTTATTTGGAAAGAATATTAATTTGTGAGCGGTGGTAAGTTGGAGGTAGTCAAGGTAGTTAGGGAGTTCCAGCCAGTTCAATGATTGTAGGGTGAGGCAGTGGTGAGTACAGGTTTTGGATTTGGTTGCGAATTTGGAGATTTTATTATAGCAAGTTTCAAGTTTAGAGGTGATGGAAGAAGACAGTTTAGTTAGAAGAGGGGCTCCATATAGTAAGGAAGGAAGGAGGTAGGTAGTTGCTAAAGTATGCCTGGAGGAGTTGGAGAGAAAGCGGTTATTCCTGTAGAGCATACCAAGTTTTTGGTGGGTTTTCTTGATGTTTTGTTGTACGTGGATATCAAATTTGAGGTATTCATCTATGGTGATACCAAGGAGTTTTGCAGAAGGAACCACTTCTATGGCAGTATTGCTTTGGCTAAGGACTTTGAAAGCATTTTTCTCGAAGGAGTAGGCCCTGGTGGGTGGGAAGAGAAGTATTTTAGATTTATTAGAGTTGAGAGAGAGATGGTTGCAGTGCATCCAGTTCTCGGTAGTGGAAAAAGATATTTGAGTTTTTGACAGTAGTTCTAGCAGGTTGGCAGCGGAGCAAACTAAGGTGGAGTCATCAGCATATTGGATAACTGTTGTGTCAGGGATGACAGTGTGAAGGTTATTTATGAAGATGTGAAGAGCATGGGTCCAAGGATGGATCCCTGGGGAACACCGGTGGGTGTGACCAGGAAGGAGGAGGTAGAGTTATTCCATCTGACAGCTTGTGATCTGTCAGATAGGTAGCTGGAGAACCAGGAGAGGGTTTCAGGGGAGAGATGAAGGTCGGAGAGATGGCAGAGAAGGTGTTTGTGGGAGATAGTGTCGAAGGCTTTAGAAAGATCAAGTAGTGTTGAGGATACTAGTAAACTGGAGTCTCGGGCCTGATTTACTGTTTCTAAGAAGGATAGTAAGGCGGTAATGGTGCTGTGGCCAGGGCGGAAACCATGCTGGGTGGGAGTTATGAGGTTATTTTGGGTTAAGAAAGGCATAAGTTGGTGGTGGACACATTTTTCAAGAATTTTTGATAAAGGTGAAAGAAGGGCGATTGGGCAGAAGTTGGAGATATTAGTGTTTTTGCCTCCTTTATGAAGAGGAAGGATGAAGGCAGAACGCCAGAGTTTGGGTACGTAAGATTCTTTTAAAGATCTATTGATTAGGATGCTGACAGGGATGGCAATACCTTCAGCAGCAGCTTTGAGGAAGGAGGAGGGTATGTTGTCAGGGGCATTTGAGCAAGGCTTTAGTTTAGTGAGAAGTCTTTTTATAAAAGTAGTTGGAACAGGTTTGAGATGGAAATTAGGAGGGGAGTTAAGAGGGTAGGAGGGAGTAGAGGAATGAGAGTAGGAAGGATTGTTGTCTGGGAAAGATTTGGTAAGATTAGCTATAGAGTCAGTAAAAAATGTGTTAAAGAGAGAACTGAGTTCTGAGTCAGTTATGCTAGGGTCTGGGCAGGGATTATTCCTGGATCCTGGGTGGAGTAGGGAAGTAATAGATTTCCAGAATTGTTTTGGGTTAACGTTATTGTTAGACTGAAGTTTATTATAATAGTTTTTTTTATCAGAGGTGATTAGTTTTTTTGCTTGGTTGCGAAGTTGGGTGTATTGAAGCAGGGTGGAAGGCATCTTATTTTTCTGGTAGAGCTTCCAGTATTTGTCCCTACAATTCATGATTTATTTGGTTTCTTTGGAAAGCCATGGAGCAGAATTAGTTTTGACTCTTTTGTTTCTTGGTGGGGCTTGGGAGTTGAGAATTTTTAGGAAAATGGAGTTAAAATGTTCTACTGCGTTGTCAAGGGGAAGAGTATTTAGGATTTGCCAGTTAATGTGTTTAAGAGTGTTGGAGAAGTTTGTGGGGTTGAAGTTGCTGAGATTACGAGTGTGGATGTAATGGTGCTGATGTTTAGTGGTGTTGTTTGAACGATGTATGAATGCAGGGAGATGGTCACTAAAGGTGTCTGGGATAGTGCCAGAGAGTGTTATTTTGTTTGGGTGGGAGACTAAGATCCAATCGATGATGGATCCTGGGGGGGTGGGGGTGGTGTTTATTTGGGCGTGTGATAGTGTGAATTACTTGGGTAAAGTTGTGCAGGTTAATGAATAAGGAGGGAGAAGGTGAGTTAATTTTATTCCAATCAATACTAACATCGCCTAGGATGAAGGTTTCGAATTTTATTTCAGTTGAGGCCCAGTGAAGAATATTTTCAAGGATAGAGATGTTGTCGCCAGGGGATATATAGTGGGAGATAATGCAGATATTTTTATGTTTATTTAGTTGTAGGAGACTAGCTGTTAGTTCAGAATTTTTGAATTGGGGAATTGGAGTTTGTAGAGGGAATACTGAGAGAAGGTTAGAGTAGATTAGTGCAGAGCCTCCTCCTTTTCTGTTTAAACGGTCGCTTCTATGGATTTGGTAACCAGGAGGTAGGATTTTGGAGTCTGCAGTATGGGGTTTTAGCCAAGTTTCAGAGATGGCTAAGATGTCAGGTTGGTTGTGGCAAATCCAAGCTTGTATTTGGTGTACTTTATTATTTAGGCTCTGGGCATTTATAGTAAAGAACTTAAGGGAGTTAAGAGAGGAGGTAGGAGAGGAAGAGGGAAGGGTGGAGTTGGAGTGTGCTATGAAAGAAGTAGGGGGTGGGGGGAGAGAGTTGTTAGTTGTGAAGCAAGGACCAGGGTTGGGATGGATATCTCCAGATAAGGCTAGGTCATTATAGGGATTAGCTTTTAGTCGTTTGGGTTTATTGAGAAGGAAGTTGTTTGGAGATGGTATTAGTGTAACAGTGAAGGTAGTTGTTGTAATTGAGAGGAGTTTAGGAAGGAATAGGTACAGTAGTATGCTATTCTTGTGTGGAACATGAAGGTTTATGTTAAAATCACCAGGAATTATTAGACATTTTAAGTATGATATTACAATTTGTTTTAGTAGGGTATCAAATCTGTAATTGTTGGAAGGGGATTGATATGCTACTGTAATTTAAGGTTTCTGTTTTTTATCTCATGGAATGAATAAAGTTATCCAGTTTGAGTTATAGTCATTTTTTGCTAATGAGCAGGCTATGAACTTTATAGTTAGGAATGTTTGAATAGGACATTGTTTCCCACCAATCCTTCTGACAGAAACAGAGTTATACATTTAAAGTAAATTCTGGAAAGTAATGATCCACTTCAGCAGACTTCTTTAGCCAGGACTGAGTAATTGTTTTTCATGCTTTTAGCATTTAAGAGTCATATTTTAAAAGTGATTGGATGGTACCGAAATTGGGTTAGAGGGACCTGGGTCAACTTCTATGGTTGTTAGAAGAAAAAGAATATTTAGGAAGAACTGCTGAAGAGCTTTAGGTATTTTTAATGAACAATTGTGTTTTTAGTAGGATTGAATGTATCTGATAAATCAGGCACTAGGTGGAAATTGGATGTGTTAGGTTGTATGTTTTTGTTTGTACTGGGATAAGTTGTTGACAGTATTGGCCAGAAGAAGAGATGGATCATGGTTTTTGGTGGAGGATACATACTAACAGTATATACATACATACATACACATGCATACATACATACAAATAGTTTAGGCACATACAATAATGCCCTTCTACCGTACCAATATACCAAAACAATCATTCCCAAAATAAGTGTCCAAGTTGTTCTTAAAAATATGTATTACTTTTTTAACATAACTTGATAGACTACTTCATGCATCAGCTACTGACTCAGAGAGTCAACTAGTACATCTATCATTCCTTTATAATCTTGGTTTAATCTCTCCAAGTCTTTGGGTTTATAATACCATGATGGGAATGGACCCCATTCCTAAGTCAAAGTACGATTAATGTTCATGAAATTAGTATTCTTTCAATCTTTGATGTTAGCCAGAAGTACTCTTCGCGACACCCTCAATGTCCCCAGATTTGACTCCTTCTGCAATTCATATGGAGTTGCATGTATCGGTAACATATCTAAATACGACTGTAAATTATTTTTTTATGAGCCCCATTGCTCCTACTACTATTTGAACTGTCTTGGTATCCTTTTTCCACATTTCCCTCATTTCTGCCTGTAAATCCTGGTATTTTATGTCTTTATGTTTCTCTGTACCTAAAACACTGTAGTCACTGGATGTAGCAATTTCAATAATCAATGCTACTTTTGTCTTATTTTTATGGACTACTCTTTGATAAACCCAAACATTTCAAGAGATAGTTGCCTTTAAATGTCTATATACCTGAATACATTTTCCTCTTAAAAGTCTGTATTAGACACTGCACAAGCTTGGTATTTTTAACCTTTCATAAAAATTTAATTTTTCACATCCCTGGATGCCTTTGGTATATTTCATTGTTATTCTTTTCAAATTACAAATGCTTGTTTTCTTGTATGGTTTCCATATTACTATTCCATACTATAGTTTGGTTCTAATGGAACTTATACACAATGATGTCATTATTTCTGATTTCATAGAGTTTATAAATCTTTTTATACAGCCTATAGTTTTACAGCCATCACTGACTAATTGGTTAATATGATCAGAAAATCTCAAAGCTGGATCTACCCGTATACCCAGGTCCTTAAATAAATCTACAGTTCAAATTACTGTGTCCTTTATTAAATATGCCCCCTCACTCAATGTCTCCCAAATCTCATATGGTTCCAATACACTTGGTCAAGGTGAAATTTATCATGCTTCAGTTGCCCTCTGGAAAAAAATATTGAAAGGCAGAACATCAGCCCTGTACTCCATAGGAGGTCATTGCCAGTGTGATTTGTAACTGCGCACCAGCAATGATTCACTTCTTTCAGGAGATTCTTCTTTTCTTTGTGTGACCATGGAGTTAGTATACATAAATTCTGGGGTGTGGAGGAAGCAGGAGGGTTTATTCTTCTGCAAAAAATGCTTAGAGTTAAACTGACTGCTCTTCTTTGTTTCAGACATTATTTTTCAGTATTTTGAATAATTGACTTTGTGGAAGTCAGCAATTCATAGTAGGACTATCTATTATGCTTATTTTTGATGTATTTATCAGCATAGTATTCTCCAGTCTCCAAATAGTCAATTTAGGCAAAGTCTTTTGTAGACATGCCCTATCTGTAACAAATGTAATCAGCTTGCCTATTTTCAAGTAATCTGCATAAAGATTGTAGAACAGCTCAGATGAAAAAAAATAGATTTGAAAAATACAACCTAAACAAGTATAGGCCTCAGACAGAGCTTTGTAGTACACCCTGAATGTAACCCACAATTTCACCTAACTGCTCTATGATACTTGCCATATCCCATTTGTAAACCATGCAGCTATCTTATCAAGATTACATTAGTGCCAAGTTGTTCTAATTTACTGATCAAAGTTCTGAGTATGACCCTCTCAAAGGCTGAAGTTAAGTCTATATAAATTATATCATAGTGCAATTTTTCATTAACATTTGTTATTATATTATTATAGAGCATGATGTTACAGGTGGTTATAGATCTATTTTCAACATATTCACGCTGATATTTGGTTTCAAGTCCCAACCAGATTTGCTGTATCCAGGACTGTTGGTAAGCTTCTGAGCCCCCCCCCCAAGCCTTTCTGTGTTGGAGGGAAGCTTATCATTGGGAGTGGTAAGCACTAGGTAGCCTATCTACCACAAGAGGAGTGGTTTCTGGCCAAGAAATTGTAGTTTATTGGCGGTTTGGGCAGTTTTTTCCATCTCTTTCAACTTTCAGGTTTAAAAGCCCACATCTGCGCTTGTTTCTCACCTTTCCTGTAACTAGTCTAGTCCAGATACAGATTTGCTGTATCCAGGACTGTTTGTAAGCTTCTGAGCGGTGCCAAAGTCTGCTCTTCATTTTTCCCTTAGATCTGCTAGTTCTCTCCTCTCCTGCACTTTTACTAGCTTATTAGTTTAGCACTCTACCAGACTTCTTGTAGTAATTATTGTATCACACAAAAGTGTTGCCAGCACTAAATGTTCTACAAGGAAACAGCTCCAGTACTTATTATTAATGCCCACCCCTCCAGACATGTCTAAAGGTCAGTTCCCTGTGCTTTCTCCTATTAATCTGCTGAAATTGGGCATCCTGAGGCAATGTAGCAACTGCCTCATGTACACTGACAACCCTCTCGTCTTACCTCCCAACACTCAAACTTGCGAGAAATGCACTTATATATCCAAATTGGAAGCCACGCACTCTCCAGCCAAGACTGGATTAGCTGGTCAAGAGGAGAAGGTCAATACTTGTACCACACCACACAGAACACATAGCCCTCCAGAACACACATCAGCACTGTCTTCACATAAAAGCACAAACCACACACCCACCTTTATTGAGGCTCTCAATAAAAATCTACCCAAACAGCAGAGACCTCCAAGGCAGAAACGCACTTGACCGCAACACAACACTATTCATGAAACACATGACTCTCCTAAACAGTGTGCCACTCAACCAAAGCCCCTAAGGCAAAACAGCATGTCCAACACACTAGTCATAGGTGACTAGATAGTGAGGCACACTGATGTCCCACTCACTAGGTTGAATAAGGAGAAAGCAACAGTCAGCTGCTTGTCAGGCACCAGGATCCACCATATAATGCACACACTCAAGTCCCTCAACAACAGGTACAAATATGACTCTGTCATTGTACATGTGGATGTGAATGACCTAAGACATACCTCCCTGGACTACATGAAAAGAGACCTGGAGGAGCTCTCAGATTATGTAGCCCAGGTGGGTATGACCCTATACCTGAGCAGCATCCTACCATCACCCAGAATGATACCACAGTACAAGCAGAAAATTATTGATTTCAACAGTTGGCTAAGTTCCTGGTGTCATTCTAAGGGGATCCAGCATCTGTCTACCTGGGATGACATGATTGACAGACCTCGATGCTTTGCCAGAGATGGCCTGCATCTGTCACCCCTGGGCTTCCAGATACTGGCAAAGGCTCTTGCCACCACTATAGTGCCTTTTTAGGCAGTGTTCCAAAGACCAAATTATCACCATAACAGCTACAAACCAATGCAATCTGAGGGTCATGCTGCTCAATGCTAGAAGTCTAAATCTCAAAATGCACTCACTCGAAGCACCTCTTAAAATGCAGAACATCAATATTTGTGCTGTAACAGAGACCTGGTTCAAGACAGTAAAAAGCACCCCTGCACTACCAGGCTATAACTCATTCCACACCTTTCTGCCCCAAAACTTGGACCAAAGCTCCAAAGGCGGTGGTGATTCCATATTCATAAAAGATGTGCACACCTCCAGACTGGTAGACCAACATAACACATCTGAGATACTTCAGGTGCAGCTAACGTTGGGTAAGATAGCGATTCAGGTCGTAGCCTGCTATAGGTAACAAAACCCAAAACCGATGCTGCAAATGAACAAACCTCGAAAAAGAAAAAGCAGCCACATGGTTGGGGACCTATAGCAGGCTTCGAAAAAGAAAAAGCAGCCACACCAGTCCAGTAGCTCGGGCAAAAACAGCTCACAATCAGGCAAGATGATCCTCAAGCAGTTTATAAACTGTTTTTGCCCGAGCTACTGGACTGGTGTGGCTGCTTTTTCTTTTTCGAAGCCTGCTATAGGTCCCCAACCATGTCCCAAGACTCACACTCCACATTCCTAAACACCCTGGAGAATATTAGGGTCTAACCTAACACTCTCATACTGGGCGACTTCAACTATCCCTCCATTAACTGGGAAAACTTCTCATGTACCAATACACTTGCCCAACGCTTTCTGGAATTCATTAATTCCAATGCCCTGGACCAGCTCATTCTTACCCCCACTAGAGGTAGAAACATCCTTGACCTGCTCATTACTAACATGGGCGACCATTGCTCTACACCAATAATCATCTCCTCCCTGGTTAGATACGACCACAAACTAATCACCCTGGAAATCCATATCCTTCCCTCCTCCCACCCCCACAAAGGTAACCACCATGAAAAACTTCTCCAAAGCTAACTTTGGGCTCCTAAAAACAGAGGTGGCTAATTTCATGGCACCCATGCAAATGGAGAATAGTTGCATGACCGCTGAATCATACATCAATGCACTGTACGAACATGTACACAAATGCATGGATTTCACCATACCCAATAGAGCCAAGACAAAAAAGTTGAGATCTCTCATCAAATCCTCTAAAGCTAGCTATGAAAACAGAACTGCAGCAGATAGTAAAGACAACCATAAGGCCTTCTATAGCTATGTAAAGAATTTCCACTGCAATACCCAGATTTATTCTGAGCTACTGCACAATGGTACCTCCTATACCGAGCCAACAGATATTGCCAATATACTGGCCGACAGATTCAGTGCCAACTTTACCCCCCCAAAGGACCTATCACAATACCAGTAGATTGCCAGGCACCCAGTATTACTGCTGCACAGGTTAAAACATCACTGTCCAAGGCCAAGACTATAGCTTCTATGAGACCTGCCAATATCCCTGGCTGTGATCTACATCAACTACAGAGTGAACTGGCACCTCATCTGTGTGCCCTGTTCAATCACAGCCTCACTTCAGGCTTTGTCCCTACTGAATGGTGCACTGCTAGAGTCATCCCTCTCCACAAGGGAGGAGCGGCTACAGACCCCAGGAGCTATTGCCCCGTTAGCCTGATGAGTGTGATATGCAAAGCTATGGAACACATCATCATGGACCTAATAGGCAAAGATATAGGGAATCTCCAAACTCTGGATCCTACACAGTTTGATTTTGTGAAGGGTAGATCATGCCTGCTCAACTTGGTCAACTTCTTTGAATCAGTCACCAGAGCTGTGGATGAAGTCAAGGTGGTTCATACAGCCTACCTTTATCTGGCCAAGGGCTTTGATACGATTCCCCACTCAAGAATCATAGAAAAACTCACTAAGCTAGACATCAACCCCTATATCCCTAGGTGAGTTGCAAACTGGCTCACAGATATATCCCACAATGTGAAAGTAGCTGACTCCAAGTCAGACTGTCAACCAGTCATGAGTGGAGTTCCACAGGGTTCTGTCTTGGATCCTCTTCTGTTTGGTTTCTAATTCTCTGACATCCAGGCTAACAAGAAGGGACTCTGCAAGTTGGGAGCTATTATTAACTCCCCTAGTGATGTTGACATCCTACAGAAAGGCCTCAATGAAACCAACAACTGGTGCAAGAACCATGGCTTTAAGCTCAATGCCAAAAAAATGTCTCATCATCCCCCTTGGGAAAAACCTGGTTCCCTTGAATTACCACATTGATGGTAGTCCACTGAAGACAGAAGGTGTTATAAGAGATCTAGGAACACAGGTTGACCAACCTCTGTTTTGACCACCAAATTGTCACTATGGTCAGAACGCCCTTCTATGTGGCACATCTCATTACTAAGAGTTTTGCATACAGGAAGAAAGAGGTCATTGTCTCTCTCTACTTAGGTTCATAGGTTGGTACTACGCTATCGGCCGTAGGGTCTATACAAGCCTAGCCATAACAATTCCCTGGCTATTTCTTCCCACATTATTTACTTCCCTGGACCCCTGTCTAGCAGGGCAACTGACATGATCCCTGGGGTGAATTTCCTTTTTCCCATCCAGTCATCAAGGTTCCTTTTGAAGAGGGCCAAAGAGGCACTCTGCTTGACATGTATGGGCAGTCTATGGAGTCTCTGGGTTAGGAACTCTTCCCTCATTAGGCCAATCCTCAAGTACAATTCCCCATTTGGCATGTAACTCACTAGACAACAACTGGAGAGACCACAAAAATATCTCACAAAGAGGATCCTAGGCCTTAAATACTTGTCCTATATGGACAGACTCAAAAAACTCCAATTATTCTCTGTCTCATATCACCTACTTAGAGGCGATCTCTGCTTGACTTACAAAGCCATGTCTGACCCAGCTCTGTTAGAAATGCTACATCTAAAGAAAGCAGAAGTGGGTCAAAGGGCTGCTCGCAGCAGAGGCAGACCCTAAACGGAATGAAAAGAAAGAATGACAGCCCAGCACAACAAAAGAAGAATGTGCGGCATCAGTAGACTTAACAAAAGGTATTTTAAATCTTTCGAACTGTGTATTAACTGAGTCACATATATCCCTTTTGGGAAAAGGACTAAAATTAATTTCTAGTGCTTGTGATAATTTAGTGAGTGCACTAACTGATTTAAAACTGTGAGGACCTTGAATTTTAAAATCTTGTTTAAGAATGTTAGTCAAACTGAAGATTCAATATGTAAAAAACATAGTACTTTCATACCTGTTTCTAACCATGTAATTACTGCATTTCATGACGTGTGAAGATGAAATTAGATGTTTGTATGATTCTAGCTTGAGACAGAAATATTGTAACTTAACATACAATGAGTATGAAGCCTTAAAAAATCTAGAAAGTAATAACAATATAATTATAAAGCAAGCAGATAAAGGGGGTGCTACTGTAATTATGAATCGTGTTGACTATCTAAACTCTTTGAGGTCATTATTGAAAGATGAAAATACTTTTAAAAGGGTGACGTTCTTGGATGTTAAAAAAATTGTTGCAGATGTTAACATGGTAATATATGATATGTAGTTGAATGGAGAAGTTTCTATTGACTTGTTTAATTTTCTGTCTGTACCTTGTCCAAGGATACCACAGGTTTATGGGATATCAAAGATTCATAAATCAGTCACAAAACCCCCACTGAGACCAATAGTCTCTGGCGGGGTTGGGTTACTGAACCCCTATCAGTTTATCTGCAAAGAGTACTTAGTCAATATCTGCAGTTATGTCCTAGTGTGATTAAGGACACTACTGACTTTTTAATTAAGCTGAGGAGTTGGTTTACTGACAGGAATGACAGAAAGTTAGAGTCTAACTATATGTTTGTGACTTTAGATATAACATCCCTATTTACTGTAATACCAAATGAGTTTGGGGTTGAGGCTGTACGTGAATTTCTCACTAGTGAAGTAGGGATGCTGACGGCAAGGGTGGAAAATATTTGTTCACTATTGGAAACTGTTTTGACTAAAAATGTTTTCATATCTGACAATGAGCCGTTTTTGCAGTTATCTGGTGTGGCCATGGGGACACCTGTGGCCAACACCTATGCAAATCTAGTTCTTCATCAATGGGAGAAAAAATATGTATTTAGTAATGTGAAAGATTTAAGTAAGAAAGTTGAATTATATTTGAGATTTGTAGATGACTGCTTTTTTATATGGAATGGGACGGTTGATGAATTGTTGAATTATGTTGTTTATTTAAATGGCACTACAGATTTCCTTGAATTTAAAATGAATTAGTCTACTAGTGATATAGTATTCCCTGATGTGCATTTAGAAAGAAAATTAAATAGAGTGGAAACAAGTATAAATAAGAAAAGTGTACATGATATGTGCATAGGCAAAGTCTACATGCTCCCCATATTTTTTTCAGGAATAATAAAAGGCAAATGTGTAGGATAAGTAGGCTGAATACAGATGATGCAAAGTTTATTGAACAACTTAATGAAATGGTGGAAGAATTTACAAATAGTGGTTATAGTCAGGTGGAAGTTTTAAAAATAGGAGAAGAAGTGAAGCTAAGTAGAGGAAGTGTTATAAAACCAATATTTAAAGAAGGGAAGGAAGCTGTAGTTAAAAAAAGTAGTAGTGATAAAATTAGATATACAACCACCTATAGTTTAAGAACAGACCAAGTCAAGAAAATTATACAAAAGAACTGGGCTATTCTTATGGCTGCACCTGAATTGCATACTGTAATAGATGACAGACCCTTTTTTTCCTATAGAAATTTAAGGAGTTTAAAGAGAAGATTGTGCTATAAGGATTTTAAAGACATAACAAAAGCTAAGTTAGGTAATAAATGTGGTACCTTTGGATGTATGTCTTGTAGGTGTTGTGAAGACATTGTTAAGTATGATTGTGATAAATTTGTCCATCCAGTGTCCAATAAGCAATTTAATTTTAATTGTACTGCTACTTGCAATAGTGTAAATGTGATCTATCTTGCTACCTATGTAAAATGTTTCATTTTACATAGAGAAGACTACAAGAAAATTAAAAGAGCACATCTTAGAACATAAATCAGAGATAAGGAGAAATAATGAAAAAATGCTCTATCTAAACATATTATGCTTAATGGTATAGGTCACACTTTTAAATTTAGGGTGACAGAGAGTGTACAAAAGGGACTTAGAGGAGGTGATTTGAATAACCATCTTGAGAATAAAGAATATGAGTGGATTATCAGGCTTCTTGCAGATTCAGAACCTGGTATAAATAATTTAGTCAGTATTAAGCCTGTTCTTGTTAAAATCCAACAGCAAAATTTGTAGTTGCCCCTTTAAGAATGAAATTGGTTCTGTTGGGATATAATATTAATAGAAGTTTTTTTTAAAATGTTTTAGGTTTTAATTAATGGTATAATGTGATTTGTTGGCTGTGGTCACATGTTACCTTTTTTGCTCTTATTTAAAAGTGTTGTGTTATTATGTATATTGTTTTAGCATTGAGAAAGGTTGTTTAACCAAAATGTTTGCTGCATTAAAGTGTGCTTGTGACAGTGGACTTGTGTTTTCTTATACATCTAAAGAAATCCCCATCCCTCCACACCACACACTCCAGAGACTTCAACCTCATTACCACAATCAACAGAACATGCTGGAGGGGCAGGTTCATAACCCAGAGACTGCCCATGCTATGGAATAGACTTTCCATACATGTCAAACAAAGGACCTCACTGACCCTCTTCAAGAGGAGTCTTCATGAGTGGATGGGAAATAGAAAATTCACCTCAGGGATCACTCCAGTGGCTCTACTTGACAGAAGCACTAGAAACTAAGGTCGGGTGGCATGATGCCAGGGTAATCCTGTGGGTTAGGCTTGTAAACACTCCAGGGCCATTAGCCTAGTACACACCTATAAACGTATGAACCTATGAACCTTTCCAAGTCTGACAATAGTTTACCCACATCACATTTTCCTTATGGGTCTATATGACAATGGGTTTATCCTCTTTCACTTTCACTTAAAGACAGGTCTACCTGGTACACGTCCCCAATCTTGAGGAATCTCCTTATACCTAAATGATCTAGTGAATAATAGGTATAATCATACTGTAAATTCATGCTGACGTGTTCACAGAAAATGATCACTATTTTCATCTTCTCCCTGTGCTTTGCTTGAGTCCAGTTTGTATGGTTCTTTTTCCACATAAATTAATTTAATTTCAGTATCTGAACTTAATTGGATATTACTAACACAATTTATCATTCCCTTTGCGGAGCCAAACTATTTTGCATAAGATTTTGTAAATATAGACATACCATAGGTAAACTATGGAAAGCTCTAGCAACAATTATTATGTTAGATTCCAAAAAGCTTTCAAATCCTCTCTAAAAAGCCATTATCCTAATAACCCCGTATGTTCATGTGCCCTTAATACCAGATCCCATAAAATCACTTTATTCTTTTACTTTCTCTTTTACCTTTTCTTTTCTTTCTCTAATGAAATCTACAATTAAACACGAATTGTTAAAACCAGCTACTAGCTCACAACCTCAATCACGTTAAAAAAAAGTTGTGCATGAGTTGTGTGCTACTGTCTTTTTGTATTGCTATACCCTAGACGACTGTCTTTTTATGTTTTGCACATATATATCTCATTATTTCTCAACTTCAAACCCTTGTATTATAATGGAAATACATTCTGTCCATTTATAACTGTGTTTGTAATCATTTTGTGGAGCATTTCTCCCTGGGCCTCCACTGAAAATGGGTTTCTGACCCAGTGGACTTTCCTGCTCAACAAATGTCATTCAACCAATCAGTCAATCAATTAATAAATAAATACATAAATAATAAAATCTGTTGTCTTTTACCACAAAAAAATCAGACCAGTAAATCCACTCCATCAATAACACGATAAATTATCAGGAGTCTTTCTTCCTTCTTTTTTCTTTTAATAAAAAAGCAGCAATAGCAAAACAGCAACACAATACAACAGTATAAAATCCACAGGTTAACTTCTCTAGTGCCTTGGCTTTCACTGTGGACAGTTAACCTGTGTATTCTATACTGTTGTATTGTGTTGCTGTTTTGCTATTGCTGCTTTTTATTAAAAGAAAAAGAAGGAAAAAACTCTGATAATTATCGTGTGGAATGGATTTACTGGTCTGATGATTTTGTGGTAAAAGACTGCTGCTTGTTCTTTTGAGTGTGGTTTACAAATAAAATCTGTTTTGTTTGAGAATAATCAACACGCAATTTATCAATTTGCATGTCTTTACTCCTACTGCATCTTGTGCATCTGTAAAGAGGTTTCCTATTTAGCTCGATAATTATATACATTTTGTTCAATTTTTTTCTGATGTTGTCTTACACTATTTGTCTGTCTGGTTTGTTTATTCAAGTTTTCAAAGTTATAGTTTGACCTCGTTCCCATTTCTCATATTTTTATCTTTCATTTTATTTAAGAATCTTGTTCTAATAGAAGTATATCACCCTAACTTTTTTTTTTTTTTTTTGCATTCAATTTCCCTTTCAAAACTTGCAACATTCCTTTTGTAGTTTTTGCACTAAATGCATTACTCGTCAGTTTTACATAGCGACTGTTCTGAGATGTCTGAGCAATTTTGAGCAGAAAAGCTAGAGACTGAAAGGATGAACTGGTAGTTATGGCCTGTGCAATGTGATTAAGGATGATTTTAGTGGAAGTGGTTAGATAAATTTAAAAGAAATGTTCTTTATGTTATGACAGGGGAGATGAGAAAATGTAAGTTAACTGTTAACCTACCCTAAGAAAACACAGTCTTCTAAAACTATTGACATTAGTTTAAATGTATACATTAGAAGAACCTTACAATGTTGCTGAACTTTTTAAATAGACTTGCATGTTCCAGGCTACAGCCCCCACAAAGCAGCTTCCTGGTGATCCCTGACTTGGAGTTTCTTATCGTTTTGCTGGGAATAGGGAATCACAAAGGCCAGACCTCATACAAAGGTCTGTAATGGAATCAGATTCTATATTTAGGCCCATCATAAAACAAAGGCTCACTACTGATATAGCTATAAGCAAATATATTTGAGCAAGAAAAGGTGCGTAGCAGACATCTTCAATGTGGTTTCTTTCAGTAGGACTCACAGCCATTCTCCCATCACCCTATAAAAGTCACATCCAGTAGTTCTCTTTCAGCCAAGTTCATACGTGTTACTATTGCAAATGTGACAGAGTACAGTAATTGTGTCACATGACCATATCACAGCTTTCAATTTTACATAGAAAAGGATTTAAAGAAACATCATGTATTGCAACAAGCCATAGCTCTCAAATGTTCCAATTTAAGTGTGGCATCCAAACTTAATTGGCAAATTGCAGCATTTTCCACCCTCCTGATTTGCATGCTGCCAGTTTTGATTTTGATCTGGAGCATCCACCTTGCCCATTAGCTTGACTGACAGTTGTTTTGACAATAGCTCACCCACCCAAGCGTTCCTTCTAAGTGACCTGACATTCCTCCACTTGATTTTGCTACTATTATTACATCTCAGAGTTATACCAGAATATAAAAAATATGTTTGTAATTTTCTGCTTAATTGCAGACACTGGAGATGGCCAGTCCCATGTGTGCTGCATGACTCTACAGCTGCTACTGCTGCTGGTGCTGTCTCGCAGGTCTACTTACTGCTACTGTCTACCTACTGCTGGCCTGCAAGCCATGTCTAGTCATCTGTCCTACCTCAGCTGCCTGCACATGAGATAATCAGAAGAAAAGATGTCACTAGCTCTGCCCATTTAAGGCACACAAAAAAAATCCCCTAGTGCGCAGGTCCAGTATGTGTGATGCTGCAGGCTACTCTGTTCCACTGCACCTATCTAGTCCATCATTGGTATGGTGTCAGATCCGAGGGATAATACTAAGGATACTTAGGGAAAAAAAAGGTGCAGCCAGTCAGCTGAGTACATGCAAATGGGGGGGGGGGGGGGGGCAGCAGAAAATGGTGATATTGCAGAATAGACAATATGTTATAAAGCAGCAACATACAATTAGTTTGTCTCTCTGCAGAAGTCATTTTATTGCTTCGTGATCAACATTGCCTTTTGATCTAGTAGGTAATAGCTGATTACAGGACCTTGTAAATATGTTTCTTTCTTTTATTGATTAGAATTTCAGATGTAATGATGGAGAGGATCTGTCACTCTCATGAATTTAATATTGCCTTCATTTTTCCCACATGACTGGGTTCCCATGCTGAAGTATTGCTAATGTTCAGCTGAATAATGCAGCTTTGCAGCGCAGTGGAGTATCCTCTGTAAAGTATAATGCTTTTTGTACCTCCTTTACAGTTCTGAAGCCATTACTAGCTTATGGCATTTGTCTGGTACATTACAGATGAAGGAAATAAAAGACAACATGAGGTTAAGTGTGCATGGTTTTGCAGCTGTGTATTTGGGTGGAATAGATGATGCTGCTAAAAAGCTTTAACCATTTTCTTTTCTTGGAAATCCATTATCTATGCTCTTTGACCAGAACAAGTTTACTTCTTAATCCTGGTGTTTGAGGAAGTTATGATGCAGCAACAGTTAATCAAACTAATGAGACTCGAGCAAAGAAAAATATGTAAACTAACCATTAAAAACTGTGTGACATTCAGGTCTTGTATGACACATTTCTCTTTGTTTTCCTTCTTTCTATTTTAACAGAAGAAGGTTAGCTATTTGATTTCTAAAATGGATGATATACTGGCCTTGTCATTTCCCAAGTATATGCATTAGTTTGAGGATAATAAGTTGGTAAAAGTATGCTACTCTCACTTTTTTAAATGGTGCAGTGAAGATAGCTGCTGCTTGAAGCTAGAGCATGAAAGTAAGTTCTCTTGATATCCTATGGGTAAGGCTCCACCATTTAAATGTAGTTGTACAGGGTCCCTATTATTTTAGTGAACACAATGAATTGCGAACGCTGTTTAGTCAAACATCATTACGTGAAATGGCAAAAAAACGAAAGCACTGGGAAAAAAATCACTGATCCGTGTGTTCGACATTTTGGGTTTTCGGGGATTGTTGGTAGATTATATAGCATTCACAGTTCAGTGCGTTTGCTTATATAATATAGACCCGTTGTACAGGTCGGGCTAAATAGTAATGTGTTAGTGTTCTGAGAGTTTTCTCTTTAGAGTATAACATTCTTTTTTTTTTCAAAACAATAGAGTATAACATTCTTGAGACCATTAAAGGTTAGCATTTTTAATGTACAGCATTTTTCCCCGATTTGTGTGTCACCAAGTGACCATCAGCTGCCCACCTACACCAGTTTACATTGACTGTCCCTAGTACTATATCTTGGAGCTAGGTATGCCCTAACAGGGTGGAGCTAGTGATGTCACATGCAGGACTGCATGTAAGATTACTTAGCTCCAACTTCCCCTCAAAGTCATAGTTTATATTAATCTTCTTCATGATTATGACACATACCCATTGTCAGTAATGTGTCCTCTTCTCAGGCAGATACCCCTCCCTGCCTTCAAGAATGGGAATGTCGGCAAAGCCACTCTTTCTCACCCCTCCCTCTACAGCTCCTTCAGTGCCCAAACCGCTAGTCAATCTTGGGTCATCTGGGCTGTAATTTGGGCTCCATTCCTTTCTGCCAGGTTCCGGTATTTAGGTGATGAGATATTTTCCCGATGACTACAATGCTTAAAACAGAAGGCTGCAGCACTGCTTCACCACAGACTGGTACTTCTGAAAAGCACAATTGCTATGGTGTTAATGCTGACAAAAAAAAAAAAAAACAGCCACATCAAGATGATCCCAAGGGAAGTCATTCAGCTGCACTCTAATAGAAGAGACAGCTGCAACAGAAGAGTTATCATTGCAATGTAAAGTAGCGTAAGGAAACTGGACAAAGTCTAACATAATGCATGGACACAGGCCCAAAAACTATTGCACCTATAAGATAAAATATTAAGAATTGTGTTGGCATGCAGTTACAGCAGGATATGAAGTCAGAAGCCTAAATGTATGTTATTGTTTCATGACTTCAATCCTCCGTGCCATGCCAGAACACCACAAATGGTATGAGGAAGGGATCACATCTGTGCAGCTCAAATCTAGGCATTATTCAAGACTCTTGACAGTTGAAAGGTATGCCTCATTGTCAGTACAAATGAATAGTAAGGAAGCCTTACCATATTTAATGTCTGTGAAATCCTTCCCACCATTGTATGGCAATAACTCCAAAGTTTGTTCAGAGGGACATATGTATTAGAACTAGAGATGCACTGTGCAGGAAGAAAATGTAAACCCGACATATCCTATTGCATAAGTGAATATGCCAACCCTTCAAATCAACTGCAACAACATGGATAGACAGAATATTTCCTGTTACAGAACATGTAGGAAAGTTTATTGCATATAGTCTTTGCATAGATAATCAAAGACTTAACATATGTAGGCCTGTAGAAGATATACCCCATGGAATAGAACAGCATGAGAGTGCAGTACTATGGGGAAAGGAGGAGATGTGCCCAACTACGTTGAAGTGAGTGAGGCACAGCTAAAGCTGCTTATTAGGGTTTACTATCAAAATGTCAAGGTGACTTACATCAACTATGCACATCTCTGACCCAGAACAATGAAAAAACATCCAGCCGACTGCAAAGGAAAGAATCGAGATTCGACCACTCACCATCGAGAAAAAAACATACTCTACCAGGCAAAAAATGTCCTACTGTTTTGCAGGGGAGCAAGCTCCCCTGCACCGCCCATGTGGGGGCTGCATCCCCACACCCCCTGCTACTTATATATTCTAACACCAAGATCCAACTACAGTGAGGAAAAAGGTAATTTTCCCGATCCCTATTGTAGTGTGATGCACTTCAAAACACTGATGCTCCAAAATCATGAACACAAACTAAGTATCGAGATTTCACAGTCGACAGAAATTGTGTTCGCAGTTTTGCCTCTGTGCTCCTCTGTGTTCGACCTTCTCACTGTTGAGGTAAGTCACCTCGACATTTTTATTTTAAACCATTCATTAGAGGTGTGTTTTTACAAAATGCAGGAACAACTACAATCAGGAATCACCACGTAATTAGACAGAACAGAAAACAAACACAAGTGACATGGAAGATACAAGCATGATGCAAATATAGTAAACATCAGAAAACGATATAATAACATATTGCAAGTATGATATTTCTGTCCTTCTCACCTACCCACTTGTACTTCAGTCTACCAGAAGAGCATGTTTGGCACATGGAGGTCTGACACAATCATCCTACAATAAAGGCAGCTATGGCAAGCACAAGGAGAGAGGCATAAATGCAGAAAAGGAGGCTATACAGAAAGCATCCCTAAGTAAAGTCTGTATCTAGAGACTAGAAATGAGATTGGACAATGAAGTTCGATTGATCTAGCTATAAGACAGAAGTGTTTTCTAAGGACAGTGACACTAGTATATTACATGAAATGCAAACATCTACGCTACTTTCATACTGTGAATATCCTAGTGCTGTGCAGGTTGGGAATATGCCATAACTGTCAAGCTCCAGCCAGGTGTATACAGCAGGATGGATTAAACAGAGCAATAAACTAGTGTGTGTGTGTGTGTGTGTGTGTGTGTGTGTGTGTGTGTGTGTGTGTGTGTGTGTGTGTGTGTGTGTGTGTGTGTGTGTGTGTGTGTGTGTGTGTGTGTGTGTGTGTGTGTGTGTGTGTGTGTGTGAGAGAGACAGAGTGCTTGTAAGCCACTCTCTGTGCTGCTAGTCACAGCGAGCTAGTACAGGATCTATGTATATCAAGATGAAACCCTCCATGGTTCACATGGCCACAGAGCAACCTACAGATGACCTCACTGGCATCCAGTTGCTCAGTCTTACTAACCTGTAGAACCTGGATGCTGAGCAGCCCACTACAAGTAACACTGACATGATGGATACTGCCTATGAGTACAGACCAGGACAGCTTGTCAGCAGATATCGGACAGCGTTCAGCCAATGTGGCAAACCAATGCTAGTGATAGAGGGTTACCTATATCATTAAGAGCATGAAGTGCTATCTAAACAACACTGGGAATGTATTGAGCAGAGGATAAAGGCCTGTAGAGACCGGGCTATCACAGTAGACCATGAAAAATGGGAAGAACTGCAGAAATAATTTCCACACCAACATAGATCAGATGCAAGTAGTGCACAAGTAGCAGTGCTGCATGCAGAGGTACACCAGTAATGATTTGCCTAGCTGAATAATGTAGGTTGCCCTTGGAAAGGCAGATGACAGCATGCTACAAGAGATGCCTTGTCATGCTACACACATTGCACCATTACCAGAATATGGCGGGGGGTATAGGCATTCATTTCCATATGTCCAGCAATCTTAGAGGACATTGATGTCAGCCAGTACCCACTCCACAGTGGTGCCTTCCTCCTACAAAGAAAGTCAGACATAGGTAGCAAGGACTCCATTGATTTGCTAACTACAGCACAAATTCTTGCAGATCTGTGCAGGTCACACATCGTACTTGGGGATAGTACATTCCTAACAGGTGCAAAAGTGTGCCACCAACTGTACACTTGCATGGATCCATTGGCACTCTTGTTAACACTAGGATCATACCCCTTGTTTACTGTCTAATCACTTAGAAAACAAAGGCAGCATATAACAATATGTGGGATATGCTTAAGGGGATGGCTGCAGATTTTGGATGCACTTTTCATTCAGAGTACATAATGACTGATTTTAAGAAGGAGGCATTTTGTGTCAGTCATAAGGCATTCCCCAAAGTACTCCAAGGGGATGTTTGTTCCATTTTACCCAGATTATTTGGTGGCAAGCAAATCCAGCACCATCAGCTCATGGTCCTTTATGGTATAGACACTGCATTTTCTGTAGTCATCTGCAAATTGATTGCAATGGCTTTCTTACCAGTATATGATGTTGTGCCCACACTTTTGGAGATTGTATCCTCACTGCCTGAATGTGTTAAGCCCATATCAACATTTCTTGACCATCACTATGTGCGTGGCCTTCCAAGGTGTATTCTTCCTGCTCTCCTGCACCTCGATGACTGCCAACATCTTATCGTCCTATAAATTTGGAATGCCTGCGATGTCTCTGGAATGGGCCTTTCATGAACCAATAATCAGGTAGAAGCATGGCACCACCAGCTAAAGGTGTCACTTGGACAGCCTACTATCCAGCTTTCTGACCTTCTGTCCATTCTGCAATGGTATCAAAACCTAACTGATAACCGAAGAGAATCACTGCTCAATGGAATGGCAGTGACAACCCATAGAAAAGTTATTGTTGTAAGGGAGCGTTGCCTAAAACACATCCTCCATATGCAGAATTTCACATTTTCACAAGTTTTATTATATTTGCATATAGTGCACACCAGGCACTCCATACATCACTTCCATGGTTGTATTAATAAGGCTTTGCCCATTGTACACTTCTTTCATAGTGCCACATTCATTCCCACCTGGCATCTGGATGCTGCAGCCTGTTCTGCAGATGGTTATGCCTTTGTACCCCTAGGGACATGCACATATTCTCACTCTGTTATTTTGCATCTACCGCCTAAGGCTATGGAGCAAGGGGATCTCCTATGCCCACAGGGAAATGCCTACAGCCATATGTCATTACAGCTAGGCTACCATCCAGTCATATGTCCACATATGTCTGTCGCACAAGGAATTGTCACACAGTCTAGGCACCTGAATCTCTCTCTCTGCCTCTCAGCTGACTAGATTTCTGCCTCACAGTTTTGTTCTGTTCATAAAATTTGTGTTTTTCTGGCACATCACTGAGGATTGAAGTCACTAAATAGAATCAGGCATTTGAGTTTCAGGTTTCATATCTTCTAGAATATGCATGCCAAAGTAAAATCTATTATTCTAACAACTTTAAAAGCTTATAAAAGCAATATTTAAAATCTGTACCTGATGTTGGGCTTTTGTCCACCCATTAATTTTGGCTTTTTACACATTTCTTGTGCTAAGAGTTAAAGGTAGGCAAGCCTGGGATTTTTGAAGAGGAGCCAAGCCACAGCCGAGCCAAGGGTCTGGCTTGGCTCTTACAGCCCACTAAGAGCCAAGCCAGAGAAGATAATTGGAACAGGAGCTCAGTTAAAAATAACTTTGGAAGTTCAGAGCAAATTATTTAATTAAAAAAACTGTAGTTACAGCCAAATAGATTGGCATTGCCAGCATTCACTAAAATGAATAAATGCTGACAGTATATTGCTCTCAACTCCTAAAAGCTTACACCCAGTCTCCCCCTTCACCATGTCCAAGCCAAAGGTTTGATGACAATGAAAAATATAATAATCACAGCATAGAAGTAATGCACTTTGCATGCAGGGACAGGAATGCACCCTGGCTAGTAGAAAGAAAATCTCTTTTTCAGCTTGTGGTCTAATGCTTTCGTGCACAGTAGCTTCACCACACTTTCCAAGAAATGGTCAAACAGCCCAAAGTAAAATCTACATTCACTGCCAAAATGGAACAGCAAAAGCATTTTAAAATGCTAGATTTTGTTAGTTTTATGTAAGAAAGAATATTTCAATTCCCTTAAGGCAGCCCACAATAATAGTAAAAAACATACAGTATTCTTAATGACTTAATTAACTGGGTACAACATCAATACACTATCCAGGTGGATTGTACCCTTTCTAAGAAGGTACAACACCTCTGACTGTGAAGTTGCTACAAAATATAATCATACTGGCAAACTTTGCTCTTTGATAGATACTGCCCTCCAACAAACCAGATCGAGCACAACTCCCTCCAAAATAATAGCTCCATTCTGTACACTAATTTTGCACCGAGAAAATATTGAAAAATGTTAAGAACTACAGTAACATTTTGCTGTTTCAGCTATATACACTGCCCCCAACAAGTCATAACACTTTTTTTGCTAACAGTGATTACATGATGACTTTGTACTTTAATGTACAAGATGCCTCTACACCCCTTCCCCAGAAAAGTAACACAGTACTGTGCACATCTCTGATGCTTGATGGTGAGGAAAGTGAAAGAAAAAAGAAAAAAAACTACAAGTACAATAGTGTAGTAATTTCAACATGTTGCTCTTAAGCAAATATAGTCACATCCAAGCGTACACTAAGCATCTCTAGGAGATTCACAGCATTGACCTAAAATCAGGGACAATAGAGAAACTGGGGTTTACCTTGATAAAAACAAAGAAGCACAAAAAAATTCTGCCCATGCTGTCATTAGCACTGATAGTGCTTTCTAAACTGTTTAACTATTTCTCTCACTGAAACAGGCTCCTCTCCCTCTGTGGAAGCATGTAAGTACTCCAGAGTAAAGGAAATAATGCACCCTCATCCTTAAACTGAGCTGCAAATCTTTTTAAAAAAGAATTGTCCAACAACAATGTGTTGCAATAGTCCTCTCCCATGAAAAATGCTTAAATCTTCTCCCTTTTTACCACTGTGGCATGTGGCATTGCCCTCACATGTATTCCAACCAACCACAATGCTTAGATATGCAGCCTGGCCCTAAAAGAAAGCATTCTCAGCTGCATGCCTGGTCTGAATGAACAGTTCAACAGCCAGCAGTTACTCAAAAAAAATTGCAATCTCTTTCTCAGCTCTTTAACCTGCTGGTTCATGAGCCAGCGCCAAGCCTATAGTTAGGATTTAGCTTGCCCATGTCTACTAAGAGGCTGAGAGGTGTGCCACAAAGCCAGATGATAATGACCATTTTCTGATAGTGCAATATGATTCTTACTTTCTGTGTTGTAAGTTAGCAAAGATGCAATGAAAAAAAAAGAAAACATATTTTTAAAGTTTCAGGGTGAAGTTGTCCTATAAGTGCCATTAAATGATAATTAACACCTGATCCGTTTGTATATGACTTTAATGTTATGACAAGCTAACAAATGTATCATGCTAATATAGTTATTATGAAGATAGGGGAAGGCTGCCAGCCTAGCCAGATAGAATTTTTTTAGATAATTCTGTCATTTGTAAATATTAATGTAAGCCACAGGCTTGTTCTCTTAAATGTAAAAAGACTGTATTGGAAGTTGAACTGAAAAAAAATGTAACAACAGTATACTCTGCTGTAGGTAAGCTGATAAGTCAAGTATTTCATGGCTGTCTTTGATCTCAAGGCTCGGAGCTGAGCTGTCTGGATGAAGGAATTCTGGCTATGGTTTATGAGGCCAGAGTTAATGGCTGGAATCTACATGTTTATTTTATTGCTCTGGCTTCCTGACCAGTTGCAAGATCAAAAGGGCTATTAACCTCTCAGTTTCTGTTAGCCTGGGAATGAGAAAGAAATGATGTAATCTGAAATGAATCAGTGGTACTGTGTTATCAATTTATGGACAGAAAGAATGAGGGCATTTTAGCATTTGTCTTGAGAACATCCAACTCACCAGCACTCTGCCTGTGTTCTATATGTAAGTTTATTTTAGAACTGTGTTTTCTTTTAGATATAGCTAGGAACTAGGAAGATTAGATTGTTTTTTTTCTGTATTTATGTCAGAACTTTTTTACTGTATTATTTTAAGTATTTCTCTGTGATCTCTGAACTTTTGACTAACACTGTGTAGTAAGAAGTATTGTCTTGTGTTTTTATTATTTATTATGAAATATTCTTAAACCTTTCAAATGTGGCTGTTTTATGTAGAGATAATTTAAGCTCTAAGAGTACATTGCATGTATTTAGTGATACTGGCCAAGCTACTCCAATAAGCCTTGACTGTTCAGTTGCACTTTACATTTGGATAATAATATTGCACAGTAATAATTGGACACCTTTTGTTAAGGGCCTTTTTGGTAGCTGATAAATATTAGTGGGTGGTGGCAAGTGGTACTACTGTATAGTCTGGGTAAAAGGGGCACAGCTATAGAACCAGTGCCAGCCTTCCCCGGGAGTGTCTGTGTGGTTGTATATAACTCTTATCTCAAAGTGTGTGTGTGTGTGTGTGTGTGTGTGTGTGTGTGTGTGTGTGTGTGTGTGTGTGTGTGTGTGTGTGTGTGTGTGTGTGTGTGTGTGTGTGAGCTACTTGGGCAGGGACATGAAGCACTGGTTGGACAGAGAGGGTTCTGGAGGTTTTAGCTTGCCCACTAGGCTGAGATCTGGACCCTATAGCTGTGCCAGTGGGGAGTCTTATTGGGGACCTGGAGAGAAAGGGAGAAACCAGCCCCAGACTGATTGTGATCTCTGTGTGCTGTTAAGGGAAATTGTACTTTACTGTGTGTGTATTTATTATCCTTTCCCTATATGGACACCCTTCACTGGTGTTAGTGGTGAGGATTGAGGCTCCTTGATTGCTGGGCCAGTGCACATGCATCACAGTTACCATTTTTGATAGAAAACATTTTATATGTAAAGCATTCTCAGTTAAATAGTAGCATGTGATTTTCTTTTTCGTGTTTTAAGAGAAAAATTTTATTCAGGACAGTAATGCTTATTCTGTTTCAACTTTATGTATAAGACACTATAGCAAAATAAAAGTAAAACTTAATTGCACCTCACATGTTTCTATAACTCTGGTTACGTCATCCCTGAATATGTATCTTCTTCTTCTTCTTCTTTCGGCTGCTCCCATTAGGGGTCGCCACAGCAGATCATCTGTTTCCATGTCTTCCTGTCCTCTGCATCTTGCTCTGTCACATCAACCACCTGCATGTCCTCTCTCACCACATCCATAAACTTTAACTTAGGCCTTCCTCTTTTCCTATTACCTGGCAGCTTCATCCTTAGCATCTTTTTCCCAATATACTCTGCATCCCTCCTCAGTACATGTCCAAATCAACGTAATTTTTGCCTCACTGGCTTTGTCTCCAAACCTTCCAACCTGGGCTGACCCTCTAATATACTTATTCCTAATCCGTGTATAGTGTATGCTAATTAGGTGCCCCAGATTTTGGCCCAATAACCCCAGTTTCAGGAGCTTTGTCTCTGATTCTCTTCTCTGGAGGTTGAGAGGGATGCAGCAAACATAGTATTTATTTTGCCCCATTGAAGAACAATAGACTGAATCACATTATACTAAACTCAGACTATTGACATACATAATACTGACTTGAAATAAAAAGAATATATGATTTTGCACGGATAAGCCCCTTATGTGCCTGCCATGGTGAGGGACTGTACTACCATTCCTCTGTACTACTTTTCCCAAAGATATTTCAACTTCAAAGTCAGAAAATAATAGGTTTATCTGGGAGGCATAGTTCCTCCACATGGGATGCAAGAGAAATTGCTGCTACAAAAAGCTATATGTTGTAATTATGTTTCACTGTAAGTACTGTCAGTGTTATTGTTACCAGGTTTAGTAATTGAATATAAAGTTCTGAGCAAACTGTATTTCATCAGGATGAAGTAAATCCACAAACATGTTATCAGTAATACTGCCACACATACAATAATTGACAGCACTCTCCATATTCCAAAGACATAGCAAAACATGGTGATAGAAGATGCCAGTCTTTGGGGTTTACACAAGTGTTAAAAAAGAACCAAACAATGATGTTCAGAATGCCCACATTCAGCACATTACTACATAGAGAGGGGCAGTCTGAAGTGTTGCTCAGGAAGTCAGAAAGATGCAAAGCATAAGTGTTGTAAAAATACCAGAATTGAAAGAAATTATAGTGTGAGATATGTGCTCCTATGTTCTTAAGGACTTCTGGGAGGTGTTCTTTCGGGTATACATTCATTTAGTCATCCGTTACCTTGTCGACGTACCAAATGTCGAAAGCAGTGCAGCAGGTTCTCACAATTGCAAGCCAGAGATAATCGAAACACACAATATCCCCCTCTTCTTGACCCATGGTAGCGCTTGTTTAGTTGGTAGAATGGTTGGAAATGTCTCATTTGGTGTTTTGTATGATATTCTTACCATTTGCCACTTTCAAATTCGACATTCTGTTTCGATGTTACACCCGTTTGAGGTTGGTGTGGATGCTCAAATGAATGTATACCTTTCTTTTGCCTACTTAATGTTTGCCCTGTGGAATTCACTGCCACCCAGACTCAGATCTGAAATACTGAGGCTTATTTATTACCATGAAATTTTTGTAGGACTTATGGTATAGGTCAAGCTCTATAGTTTTAGACTTTTAGTTAACTGCAGGAAAAAAGGATTGGCAATGCTGGTATCATAGAAACACTGAGAAGTAACAGGAGGGGGTGGGACGTGCAGGTACCTAGGTACAGAATGCACAGAACTGACAGCAAAGGAAGATGTAGTCATAATGTCAGAGAGAAGGAAGACCACCACCACCTCATGAAGGAGACAAAGGAGTGGGCATTGTCAGATCCTAGGGACAACACCCTGATGGCTAAGACAGAGAAAACAGAGGGATGGTAGTAGATTAGTACAATACTTTGCTGTCCCCCCGACCTGTTAAAATAGGAAAAGGATGAGGAGGAAGTAGTGGAAAAACTAAAGGAGTAAGGAGGAAAAAAAAAGATTATCCTCATGGCAAATCCAAACCTGCTAACAGCAGACTGGCAGACTCAGAGTTCCAGGGCTGAGAGGGAGGGGAAGCTGAGTGAGGTCTTGGGCCATGGGATTTCAGCCAACTAATGCTAGTGCAGAACTGCACCAGAAAGGATAGGATTTTTGATTTGGTCCTAACCAGAGTGGAGGGGTCAAGGATGTCTATGTGAAGGAACCATTAGCCAAGAGTCATCATGCCAATGTACATTTTAGAGCTGTAGAGAGACCAGAAAATAAAACTGCCAAAAGCGATAGTGTGGGACTTTATAAGAGTGAATTATAATGAGGTGGGGATAGGGTCAAGCATGAAATATGGGACTATGATAAACCTAAGGTGTAAACAAGCTATGGGCGTGGTCAGGGATTCAGTGCCCAGGGCTATGAGCAAGGGTTTGAAAAAGTGCCAATAAAGCAAAAGAGGAGAATTCCAGCATGGCTAAACAGGAAGGTGAGGTTAGCAATTAGGACAAAGATAGGACATGCAAGAAGGAGAAGAGAGGGAGGCGGGGAGGGAAGGAGTGTAGAGGTGGATGACAGATGACATGCAGTATGAGGAGAGAAACAGAAAAGCAACAAATGAGATGTGGATTGCAAAGGCACAAGGTGAAAGGAAGATTGCAAGAGGCAAAAAGAGAGAGGAAAGCTTCTTCTGATATGCAGTAGAAAAATAAAGGAAAGGAGTGACAAACCTGGATACGTTGAGGAAACTGAGAGGGAGATTACTGAGGAATGATAAAAAGAGAGGTACGGAATAAATAGTTTTCTTCAATCTTTACTAAAGAAAGGAAGATTAGGGTGCTGTGCTGGCAGGGAGATACAGTAAAGTGGGGATAGCAGAGGACTAACACCAGGCTAGAAAAGGGGCAGGCTAAGAAGGAACTGTTTTCCCTAAAGAAGGAGAAAACATAAGAACTAGATGGTCCACTTCCGATAATCCTCAAAAATCTCTCTAATATGATGGAAGAAATCTGTGAGGGTAATGAAAGATCTCTGTTGGAAGTTTTCTGCAGATTATTAGCCACTTCAGAAGTGCCTGAGTGCTGAAAAACAATTGTGGTTCACCTGTGTAAGGAAGGGAGCAGGAAAAACTCAGGGAAAACTACAGGTCTGTTCACTTGACAGCAGTGGCAGGGAAAGTCAGAAGCAAAATCCTTAATTATAAGCTGTCTACTTTCTTAAAGAACTACAATCTCCAGGACAATAACCAACTTAGCTTCATGGCTTGAAGATGTTGTTAGTGAAATCTGATCCAGCCATAAGACTTTATTGGGGAGTACTTGTACAAACAGCCTGCTTGGATTTCACTAAGGCATTTTACTCAGCCTCACACATGTAGCTGCAAGGAAAAGGGGTAGGATCGATGCTAAGGAACTGGATTTGCTGCATGACTGGATGACAGGATACAGAAGGTTGTGCTGAGAAGAATATCAGGAATAAGGAAAGTTCAGTATGTTTTCTTCAGGCACATATGAAGAAAGAGAATAAGATCTTTCTCTCCGCTAATGACTCACAGGTATATGCAGCAGTGGCAGTTGGGGGAAGAGACTAAGAAAGGATTTGGAAAGGCTGGTCTAGTGTGCTAAAAGAGGGCAGGTGAGGTAGTACACCTAGGCCAAAGCAACCCTGGTGTAAAGTATCAGCTGTTGAATGCATGGCGGTGGGGCAGGAAAAGGATATACAGGTGTTGATCACTATGGGACTGGATAACAGTACCAAAGTGAGAGAGCACTGACAGCAAAAAAAAAGAATGCTGTGTTGTATCCTAATGGGGATAGACTCCAGAAGCTACAAGTAATTCTCCTACCTGCAGGACCTTGGTTAGGTCACATTTTGAGTAGTATAAATAGTTCTGTAGGTTATACAAGGAATGGGACGCCAAGCTGCTAGAAGGCTATAGAGGAAATGGTAAGTTGGATAGAGATGAAAAGGTATGACAAGTGATTAGTGATGTCAGAAGTCATCTGACCAGAGACCAAAAGAGACAGCAGGTCATGACAATGGCGTACAAAATCATGTCAAGCATATACAAAGGGATTATCCTGAACATGAAGTACATAGAAGAGACAGCAAAGGTAACAAAGTGTATATACCAGCTATTCTCTAGATCTACAAAAGCACTTCTTCAGTGAGAGAGTAGTGGTTCTATTAAATGGACTTTCAGAATGGGTGGTGGAGATGGAATCCATATAAGCATTCAAGATGACATGGAGGAAGTGTAGAAAGGCTGAGGGGAAGATGGGGATGGGGGAGTAGAATGCTGAATGCACTTAAAGGACAATTTAGGTAGATTATTTTCTCTTTCTGCCATTAAGAGCTATAATGTAGTGGGCCAATGCTCCTGCTTGTGTTGTTATTTCAATTTTGAAAAATGTTAAGCTTTTTAAAACGCTAGAATATAAATCGTTTTTCTCTAAAAACTTTTGCTGCTTGTGTATCTCTGCTACTTTAACACAACAAAAAAAAAAAAAAAAAAAATCTTGCTTTTCCCCTGGAGGCTCTAAATAAAAATCTGCCTAACAGCAAAGAAAGGCGTCCTAGATACCATCAAGCAACAGCCACCTCAACAATAGTCACTGCAAGCTGCCTGTCGGGTGCCAGGATCCCACACAACACACAAGCACTCAGTCACTCCCAAAGCAAGTACAAAAGTATGACTCCATCATTGTGACTACATGAAAAGAGACATAGAGGGCTCTTTCAGTTTGTAGCTTGCCACAGAACACCCTCTCTTTACAGGAACCCCACTTGGCATTCCTGAGAACAGTAAACCCCTCATTGGTAAGTCAGAGACCATACAAATTTCCGACCATAAATAAGCTATACAACAGAAGGAGGAGCTACTACACGACAGAGCAAATCATCAAAGGCCAGTTTCGAAAAAAAAAAATTAGAACACACAAAAATAATCACAACAAGGCCTTTATTTAGTTATGTCAGGAACATAAGAAACTTAAGATTAAAAATTAATATTAATATGTAATTTTCGGAGCAGCATCTACATGTATAGAAAAGCAGTGCATGTTGAGGCTGTTGGCCAACATGCCTTTAATTCCAGTAAAATACAATAGTGAAATGTAAACGACATGAAGAACCACAAGAACACTGGACAACAAGCATTAGGTGAGCTGGGTGCGGTTATCATGAGAGGTTTGTAGATCTGCAGAAATAAACAATGTCAAGCACTACTTGAACAAAGTAACACCATGCAGACAACAAAATAATCCCACAATTAGAGCTGCAGTAGATAGAAAACAGAAACATATAGTGTATGCAAGGAAACCATTCATGTGCAACTAACAGTGGGCAAAACTGCCCTTCAGTTTGTAGCCTGCTACAGACAACCATCCCAGACTCTGGAACCTCACGTGGCCTTCCTGAGAACATTGGAGAATATGAAGGTCTCTCCAAATACCTTTATATTGGGTGACTTCAACTACCCAAACATAGACTGGGAGCACTACTCAAGCCCCAACAGCCTAGCCCAGAGGTTCCTAGAATTTATAAACTCTAATGCTATGGAACAACTGGTCACCACGCCTACAAGAGGGGAAAACATACTGGACCTGATCATCACAAACATGGGGACTCTATGCTCTGCACCAGAGGTACACCCCTCATTGGTAAGATCAGATCACAAATTAATCTCGCTGGACATCCACATCCTGACCCCACCACCACCCCAGAAAACCACAGTAAAAAACTTCTCCAAGGCTAAATTCACACTTCTCAAAACCGAGGTGAATTCACTCAAAGCCCCCAGGCCAGTGGAAACTATGGCCCAAACTGCAGAATCCTTTATAAACGCATTCTATGGACATCTTCAGGAATGCATGGATCATTCAATCTTAAATAAAACCAAGACCCAATCCTCCAAAGGCAGGCATCCTGTCTGGTGAACCACTGCCGTAAATAAGCTATACAACAAAAGGAGGAAGCTACTGCAGGATAGAGCAAAATCCCTCAATAAGAAAGCATCACTGATCAGTACTAGCAAAAAACTACGGTCCCTCATAAAATCATCCAAGGCCAGCTTCGAGAGAAAAATTGCACAAGACACTAAAGATAACCACAAGGCCTTCTTTAGTTATGTTAGGAACCTGGGTGGCAACTCCCAGATATGTTCGGAGTTAGTCCAAAATGACAAAAAATACACTAAACCCACAGACATTGCCAACATCCTGGCGGATAGGTTCAGTGCAAACCCCCCCCCTTCCCCTCCAAAAAAGCAAATATCTATCCGAACAGAGAGTTGTCTCCCTGTCATCTCAGATGCTCAGGTGAGAGCTGCCCTCTCCAAAGCAAAAACACAGCATCAATGGGACCGGACGGTGTCCTGGGCTGCATCCTACATGAGCTCCAAGAAGAGCTAAAGCCTCATATTAGATTACAGTTCAGTCTCAGCCTTAATACAGGATATGTACCCAAGGAATGGCGTACAGCAACAGTGGCCCCACTCCACAAAGGTGGTGCCTCAATGGACCCTGGAAACTATCACCCCATAAGCCTAACTAGCCTGGTCTGCAAAGCTATGGAGTGGATCATCATGGAACTCATAAACAAAGACATTGGGGAACTACAGACACTATATCCTACACAATTTGGCTTTGTTAAGGGCAGATCCTGCCTCTTGAACCTGGTAGACTTCTTCAAAACAGTCACCAAGGCCATAGATGAAGGGAAGGTAGTCCACACAGCCTACCTGGACCTTGCAAAAGCCTTTAACACCATACCCCACTCTGGTATCATAGATAAACTCTCCAGCCTAAATATCAACCCCTATGTCATAAGATGGGTTGCAAACTGGCTCAAGGACAGAACCCATATGGTCAGAATTGCGGGAGCCATGTCAGACTCTAAACCTGTTACAAGTGGCATCCCACAGGGCTCAGTCCTGGGACCGCTCTTGTTCGGTATATATTTTTCAGAGGTACAGGCCAACACAAGAGGACTATGGCTGACCAAGTTTGCAGATGACTGCAAACCGGGTGCCATAATCGATTCTCCAGCTGACACAGACATCCTCCAGAAGGGTCTCACAGAGACGGACAACTGGTGCCAAAGCCATGGCCTAAAACTAAATGCCAAGAAGTGTATAGTCATCCCCTTTGGGAAAAACAAAGTGCCCATAAACTACCACATAGGCGGTAATCCATTAAGTACGGAGGAAGTAATTAGGGACCTAGGAACCCAAATTGATAGTAATCTCTCCTTTGACAACCACGTTGCCAAAGTGGTTAGAAAGACCTTCTATATAGCCTACCTTATCATGAAAGGATTCACATCTAGATCAAGAGAGGTCATCGTGCCCCTTTAGTCATCCCTCATCAGGCCCATAATTGAGTACAATGCCCCATTTGGGATGTACCTTACCCGACACCTGCAGCAACTGGAAAGACCACAAAAGTACCTCACCAAGAGGATCAAGGGTCTCAAACAGATGACCTATGCTGCCAGGTTAAAGAAACTCCAGCTCTACTCAGTTGCATACCGCCTGCTTAGAGGCGATCTGTGCCTGACGTATAAAGCCATGTCCAACCCAGAATTAATGGACATGCTCCACCTCAAAAAATCCAAATCCACTAGAGTTACGTGCTCAAGGGACTTGAATCTCAACACAGAAATTAATAGGACATGCTGGAGAGACAGATTTGTGACCCAGAGGCTCCCAGCACTCTGGAATAGAATCCCAGTCCATATCAGGCAGAGCCCCTCGCTGACTCTCTTCAAGAGAAATCTTGACGAGTGGATGGGAGATCGTAGGTTCACCCCGGGGATCACTTCTGTGTCACTACTAGACAGAGGCACAGTAAACTAACCTAAAAAGGGCACAGTAAAACCCATTTTTAAGGGGTGGTGAAAGCCAAACACACTCTGGCTAGGCTGATAAATGCCCTAGGGCATATAGCCTAGTATCAACCTATGAACCTATGTCATAGCCTATGATGTCCCAGATGTAAGGCTGTCAGTCTGTTTATCCCACAAAGACCTGTGTTGACATACACACACACACACACACACACACACACACACACACACACACACACACACACACACACACACACACACACACACACACACACACACACACACATACACACACACACACACACACTCTTACACCCTGCTGCATCTGAAAGTTGTATAAACAGAGGTTGGATAGATGTGTGACACACAAAATTACACATTTTTTGAACAAGAAATGTGTTCATATAGAATCAGACACAGAAACACTGCCAGACCTGATAACAGCATCTCTAATCTAGATATTAAATAGCTACCCTAAAAATGTATACTTTCTAAGACTGCAAAAAATATTTTGCTGGAGATGGTGCTTTGTGTAGGAAATAATTTTGTTAACATAAAGACTTTCGCATTTCCCCTTTTCTAACAGCTTTTGATGCTTCAAATCAGCATCCTTCAACTGAATGTTAATCAGATCACTCTTTAAATATGCTGTATGATAAATAGACACTGATTACATTTAATGACTTTATGCAAGAGAAATTTTGGTTATTGAAAACCACTTCCCACAACAACTTCTTGTTTTAATCATTGGTGTCTTATCTAATAGTCTTTACTTTCACATCTCAGTACCACAAATGCACCGTTCAGATGGGACATACCATGGCTGTGAGTATGGGACTAGAAGAATAAATGTTAAGCACAGAACTCAGTTCCCACTGCTCACAGTTACTTATTTCCCAAATCGCAGCATTTAGCTTCTGCCTCCAAGACAATAGACTATATTTTTCAGTGACAAACAAATGTACCTACACCTTAAAGGCATATAGGACTGAAGAATAAAGGACATCTATCCATACAGAATCATTTACCTTCTCCACCTGTATGTTCATCATTCCTTAACTTTAGTTCATGACCTTTCCAGGGAATATACAATCAACACACTGAACAACTATACTAGAAAGTTATCTGTGCTCTTGCACACTGGTTCTTGGTCTTGTCTCATAGTCTTGGTCTGTTCTTCATAAAATTTGTGGTTTTCTGGCAAATGAGTGAGGACTGAATTCACTAAATAATGACAGACATTTCAGTTTCAGACTTCATATCCTTCAGGAAATACATGGTAAAGGAAAATGTTTATTTTTAGCAACTTTCTAAGTTTATATGAGCAATATTTAAAATGTACCCTATTTTTAGGCCTTTGTCCCACAATTATTTTTGGATTTTCCAGATTTCCTGTGCGGAGAAGTTGAGAAGTATAGTGTGTGTGCATGCGCGCATATATAAATTCCATACATATACATACTGACTTGACATCTGACTGTATTTGTCAAACATGTACTGGGTATAAACCAGGAATATGTGCATATATACTATCACATTAATATACATATATTCTGATGTACGTATTGTTCTTTCTTGTCTATTAAAGGGTTAAGCCTTTCTGGTACACATTGCACAGAGTAAACATTTTACCATGAAGCAGATTTGGTTCCTTCCCCTCAACTTGATTCTGAGGCCTTGCCACATCAACTAGTTCAGGAATCTCTGTAAGGTTACATCTAGAAGTTTCTCAGCTACTGTGCTGCAAGTGCTGGTTTTAGTACTGCTGCTGGTACTACTGAAGTCTGGATTTCTTATTAAAATTTTTAATTTATTTTAAACTGCTTAAGTTCATTAAACAGCAAATTCAGATTTGTTGATGATAAGGATGGCACCATTAGATTCTATGGATGGCTATATGTTAACCAGGAAGCAGATGCAGAACAGCAACCTGTACATTGAGTAGAACAACTGTCTGCCTTGATGGCAGGGGGAAGATACATTTCTAGGTTGGACATGACTCATGCTTATCAACAAGCGATGATCAGCCTAAGAAATATTTAACCATAAATACTTATAATGTATGTTTATATATAGCTATTAATTGTTTGCAGTGTCACTGACTATAGAAAGTCTATTACAAGGTGGGATACATTGCTGTTTACTTAGATGATATCCTAGTTACAGGGGTTATACTAGAAGACTAGGCCAAGCACCTGCTCCACTATATTACATGTTTTGGCATGTACTGTGGTTTAGGCCATTTTGTGTATTGTTTGGGGATTGTGCATAGGGGGATAAGAAGGGGGTGTTATCAAACAGGGCTCTAGGGTTTATCCATCATTGCATGTAACATACAACAGGCAAGATGTTATATATGACCTTCTCGCTACTTCCATGATATGTTTGAGTATAAACCTGCCTAGCTAGCCTGTCTGTGCACCTATTAACTAGAAGACCATGTAGAGAATCCTTTTGCAGGAAATTTTGATGTAGGACGGACATTTGCCAAATGTGAGAATTATGAGAACTGCCTGGGTGACACACACATGCATAAATAATGCCCTGGGCATTACAGATCATCTAGCAGATCATGGAAAGGGAGTGCTTTCTTTAATGTATCATAGCCCTCTGGACAAAGTGAGTACTTGATAGCAACATGTGTGAAACAAACAGTGATCTCAGGGAAATAGATTATGTCATGAAAGGCCTGCAGAGTGTTGATTCTCTGCTCTGCTCTCCTCGTGAGCCAGATAAGCTCCTCTGCATGTTATAGCATACTGTATTATACTACTGAGGAACTAATTTAATGTTTATGAGGCTGACACTGCATGTTATAGCATACTGTATTATACTACTGAGGAACTTATTTAATGTTTATGAGGCTGACACTGCATGTTATAGCATACTGTATTATACTACTGAGGAACTTATTTAATGTTTATGAGGCTGACACCGCATGTTATAGCATACTGTATTATACTACTGAGAAACTTATTTAATGTTTATGAGGCTGACACTTGTGATATCATGACCATGAGCCCAATTGATCCCTATTTAATCCCTGTACTGAAGGTGGTTAAGATAGCACATACTTTTGCATCCACAGGAATGGGCATGCCATGTATATCCTTTTATTCTGGTTCTGGGTGACTCCGTTCAACTCGGTCTCTTAAAGTATCCCTGTCCATTTGAAAGTGGTCATGCAATATCAACCTGCATACTGCATCATGTGATGTGCTTAATGCTTCCCCTTGTTCTAAGCACAACAGTGCATGATACTCATGTGATGCAATGCACAATTCAAAAACCTGGCATGTGCCACTATGGACAGCAAGGATTCAGGTCTGTGAATTACAGTATTTCCTGGTGGCATACCAGACATAGCATGTATGATGCTTGTCTACAACAGTGTACAGTGTCTCCAAATACCAGAACCCAATAACTGGCTGTACAATGTATGGCTCAGATGCTCTCAAAATGTAAATATTTTACTAGAGATTTCAGAGTTACTGAAATGTGCATGGTCAGATGTCAGAATGGATTTCTGTGCTCCAGATAATGGAACAGACAATCTACTGTCTTTGTTTTATATTCCAATGGTAGAGCCTTTTATCTCAAAATGATTTAAGAAAGTTGTTTCAAGAATTGACAATCTGTCCTCTTTCTCTTGGGATGCCTAGAACTATTAGAGCAAATAATAGTCTCTAATTTAATATTCTCCATTTTTAAAAACCTTTGCACAAATCTGAGAGTACAACACAGGAAAGTGATATAACTATTGCCACATGCAAATGGGATAATGGGAAGGTTTATATCCAACATGGAAACATGCTAACAAGAAAGATTTGCCAAATAAATAACTTTTTATACTGCTAAAAAGCTACACACATGCTATATCTTACAACAGGTGCATGCAAATCCATCTCTCTCTCTCTCTATATATATATATATATATATATATATATATATCTATATATGTATGTATGTATAAGGACTATACATAATGTCAAATTTGATGTCTCAGTATAGCTAACGTATTAATCTAAATAAATATCAAAAATACATCAAAACAAAGAAAAAACAAACAATAAAACAATATTTTTGTGGGTGGGATGAGGGGTGGCAGTGCCACCCAAACATATCTGCTATTTTAATATACCAACTCTGAGACCACACAGCAGTGGGGGAAAATGGCAAATTCTCATAACACCGTGTGTGCAGTTTCACAGTGAAGCACCTACAATGCAGCATTTCATTGACATCTAATGATGGCATTACAAGTCAGCAAATACCTTTGCCAAGAAAATAAAAGGTGTATTAGGGCAAAACTCTCCATGGTACTCTTTCTTTTATATTACTGTGCCAAATTGCTAGTCGATCCAAGGAAGCAATGTCACAGATATGAGTACTGATTAATTGATGAAAGTATCAGCACTTTTGTATATTTCCTAGTTAATACAATCAGTAGTATCAACAGCTGGCCATTCAGACACATGGAATTCAGTCACTGCTGAGTATGTGTGCTTTCCGTGCTATTACACAGATTGCAGTATACCGACAGTAGAGTAAGTGAATCTCCCCAAACAGATTCGGTTATATTGTTATTACAAAACTGAATGCATATGGTCAAACAACATTACTCGATGTAATATGTATCAGTGTAATGCTAAACATGCAGTATTCGACTATATGCATTTAGACCAAATTAATGGGACCCTATAAAGATATATATATATATATATATATATATATATATATATATATATATATATATATATATATATATATATATATATATATATATATATATATATATATATATATATATATATATATATATACACACATCCCTATATAAATAAATATGCAGATATGTATATATCTATATATATCTATATATATATATATTATATGTATCTACATACACACACACACACACACACACACACACACACACACACGCACACACACACACACAAAACCTATGGTTACAGTTTGAAAGAGTGAACACTCATATGAGCAAATGCTTTTTTCTGTTGTAAAAAAAGTGACTATTCATATGAATGAATATTCTTGCAAACAGAATTTTTGTCGGCAGCCTTTTGTATGGGATTGCTCTGCAGTGGAGTAAGATAATTTGACCTTACACCACTGTTGTGCGATCTTGGAGTTAGTATATGTAACTAGCAGGTGGTGTGTGGATGCAGGGGGTGTACCCCTTGAAAAAAATTGTTTTTTTTTTTTTATATTTTTGATCATTTTAGATTCACTCTAAATTGATATTTCTCTCTACATTAACTATTGTGAACATTCACTATTTCAAGAGACATGCTCACACATGTATGTATGTATGTATGTATATATATATATATATATATATATATATATATATATATATATATATCACCTGGATGTGTAATGTCTCTTTGAATGGGTGCAGTGCTGACTTACTAACATTGAAACATGGAGCATCAATATGTTGTATGCATGCTTCGATGATTACCATGGAGTGGGCTAAATCAACATTTTATTTGTGGGGGGGGTCAAGTCCCACTGTACCACCACCCCTTGCTAATTATATATACTAACTCCAAGACTGCACAATCCCAATGGAAAGGGAATACTCCCCTATCTGGGACTTGTCAATCTCTTGCACATCTCGAAGATTTGTTGCTGTCAACCAAACAGATGTCATCCCTGTGTCCATTTAACTAGAAACTCTGTCTATCCATTTATATATGTAGGTATGTATGTATGTATGTATCTAATTTGTACATAAACAAGACTCCATCTGGGTACAAACAAAGATATTTTGTGATGAGACTTTTATAACAAGTGACAGGCTGCCAAAGCATGAAAAATTATGCTGCCTACTTACAGACAAAGGAACATGTTTGGAATAAGAAACATTGTGTAATTCTTTCTTAGTGCCATATGTAGTCAAAAACATAAAGGTTCCCAGAATTACATTTATAAATATAGACATAGTGTAATGAGAGACACTCTTCATTTTTTAAAACCTTTTGGTACAGAATCACAGAATTCAAATATGCCATGTAATATTATTTGTGATTATACAACTGAGCCTGACATTCAGTCTGAAGTTAAAGCCTTATAATTTTAAAACTGTTGCTGGAATGTCTAACAACATGGTTAGAAGACATGCATGGTGTACATTGTGATGTTATGTGATGTCATGAGTACTGAAAGCAGGGAAAGCTTATTTCATCATCATTTATTTAAGGCTGGGTTTGAGGACCTTACATTTGTTTTGAGGAAGTCCCCTATTACTTGAGGGAAGAAAGTGCTTAACCTTTGTTATTTGTTTCAATAAAATAGTTGTTGGATCTGCTTCACATTCCATCACTGGCTTACCGGTTCTGTGGTTTGGTATTTGTAGTGGTTGTGGTTTGGTTTCAGCACAGAGATGGATATGACGGGCACTACAAACACGGAAATATTTGAACTGTTGCAACAGATTAAACAGCAGTTAGCTGTACATACTAACCAGATTCAAAATTTAATGGATAATCATGAAAATGCTGCCAACTTGTATGGCAGCTTTGGTTTTTCTTTGACCCAACCAACACCTACTGATCGTCTAGCATCTAATAACAATGAGGTGCAGCAGGAGAATTTATCACAACATTCATCCGTTAGGACTGAAGAGTCGAATGGTAATTCGCAAAAATCCTTACAGTGGAAGAATAACACGTTTGTATTTGGGTTTGAAAGGAGACAGGAAGGTATGTTTCAACCCAAAGCAACAAGGATAGCAGAGAAAATACAATTGTTTGAAAATAATCTACTTTTTTATAAGAAACTTCAGTTGGAGGTTTCTTACTTACAGAAGAACACTGAAATTGAAATGGTTCCATGGGGTTTAAGACTATGGAAATACCCCAACGGAGCCGAAGGCAATGTTGAACATTTACAAGATTTGCATGCCTTATTTGACAACACTGCCTTGCAAATGATGAAATTGCTAGTTAAATACAATTTGTTGTCAATTGATAAAATGTCCAAACATTTATATGAATTAAAAGACGAAATTCAAAATGATCTGTCTTTTAATTCTCATCAATTAGCATTTGCCAATATGTTTAATAGTGCTGCTAAGATCTGTAACACTATTTACCATCGTAAAATAAATAAAATTAAGAGGGACTTAAATGAATATGCGAAACAAAGAGTATACCCTTTGTCCCCAGGTAATGAGGGTAACGATAATCAGCAAGTCAATCATGATTGATAATGAGGAACGAGGGACGTCAGATACAGCGACCAGTAATGCCACTAGTGTGCAGACTGTAGTTAATGAAGATAACATCCAAAGGTCAGAAAGAATAAAAGAAAAGGAACAACAAAATCATTTTTTACCCAAAACCTATCGGGATTATGTGGTTCAAGGGGCGAGGCCAAAGAACAACAGGAACAGGAGCCGACAGCGGAGGACTTAATGGACATGCCCTTGAAATTACTTTACCCCATAGATATTCCATCTGGAGACTTCATGTTGGCTTCTTGTGGTTGTTTACCAGGTTTTACTGCATGTTCCATTAATAATAATAAAAAGGACAACAATTTTCTGACACAACTGAGGTTACTCAAGTACGAGAAATTAAATCTGTTTTACATCAAACCTCTGTTTATTCTGCTGATATTGACTGTAAGTTACTTAAACACAAAAATGTTGAAAAAATTTTTAATCACATCTTTGACTGTGATACTGTTAATTACAGAGAAATTAATACCAAATGTTTAGATGAAATGGCGAATGCCATTGAACCAAAGATTGTATTTAATGAAAACAAAGATTTTAAAGTTTACAATTATTCATCTAAGAAAGTAGATGTAAGGTTTGCAACCTTTTAGCTAAGGGGTTGACATTTGTACCTTACAGAAGGGCCAAAATTGATAACACATTAATTGAGCTCTGAGCCCTTTCTTATTTGCAATGGTGATGGACAGGTTGACAGACGAGATCAGACAGGAGTCCCCATGGACTATGATGTTTGCAGATGACATTGTGATCTGTAGTGAGAGTAGGGAACAGGTGGAGGAGACCCTGGAGAGGTGGAGATATGCTCTAGAGAGAAGAGGAATGAAGGTCAGCAGGACTAAGACAGAATATATGTGTGTGAATGAGAGAGAGGATAGAGGAATGGTGAGGATGCAGGGAGTAGAGGTGGCGAAGGTGGATGAGCTTAAATACTTGGGATCAACAGTTCAAAGTAATGGTGAGTGTGGAAGAGAGGTGAAGAAGAGAGTACAGCCAGGATGAAGTGGGTGGAGAAGAGTGTCAGGAGTGATTTGTGACAGACGAGTATCAGTAAGAGTGAAAGGGAAGGTCTACAAGAGGGTAATGAGACCAGCTATTTTATATGGGTTGGAGACAGTGGCAATGACAAAAAGGCAGGAGTCAGAGCTTGATGTGGCAGAGTTGAAGATGTTAAGATTTGTACTGGGTGTGATGAGGATGGACAGGATTAGGAATAAGTATATTAGAGGGTCAGCCCAGTTTGGAAGGTTTGGAGACAACGCCAGAGAGGCAAGATTACGTTTGTTTGGACATGTGCTGAGAAGGGATGCAGAGTACATTGGGAAAAAGATGCTAAGGATGAAGCTGCCAGATAACAGGAAAAGAGGAAGGCCTAAGATAAAGTTTATGGATGTGGTGAGAGAGGACATGCAGGTGGTTGGTGTGACAGAGCAAGATACAGAGGACAGGAAGAAATGGAAACAGTTGATCTGCTGTGGCGACCCCTAACGGGAGCAGCCAAAAGAAGAAGAAGATTAATTGATTTAAAATGCTTTACCAGAAAATTGAATTTTAGAGTTGATTTCACCATCAGAATAATGTGACTGGGGGGAATAAAAATGTAAATATTAAAAAAATAAAGAGACCGAGTACATTTAACCCCCCTTTAAATCACATTATTAAGTTATATGAGAACAAATGTGAGAAAGACATACGTAGGATTCTTGATGACAAAAATCGACAGGGGCAGAATAATATGACTGTTGAGGAGGAAAAACTTTTACTCAACTTAGCAAGTGATGTAGACATACGTATTATGAAGCCTGATAAAGGGAATGGGTTAGTGATAATGAATAGGGTAGATTATTTGGACAGGATGAATGCCATTTTGACTGATGGTACATACATGGAAAGCTCCCTAAATGAAATTCATGTTATGCATCAAAAAACTGATTTATTACTTGATGACATGTTATTTCAGGGACAAATTAATGAGGAGGTACATGTATACTTGAACAATAAGCACCTGATGATCCCTAATATCTTTGGCATACCTAAGGTCCGTAAGGGTTTAAAAAATCCACAATTCAGACCTATAGTTGATGGCCAACGGGCAAAAACCTGTTTTATTAGTAAATAATTGTACCAAAAGCTGCAATTAGGTGTAAGGGCTTTCCCTTATATATATATTTAAGGACTCTAGGCAATTTTTGGAAAAAAATGGAAAAATAAAAATTGACAAATCAGTTATTATGGTCACCATTGATGTTGTCAGTTTATTTACAGTCATACTACATGACAAGGGTTTAGAATGGCTAGAGAGTCAATTATACAAAACTAAATATTATGACCAGGATGACATCAATTTATTTATAACCTTATGGAAGTAGTGTTGCAGAATAATTATATTTACTTTGAGGGACAGTATTATAAACAAAAAATGGGGGTTGCAATGGGTGCAGCTTGTGCCCCAGTTTTTGCAAACTATGTTATGTCCTATTGGGAGCAGCAGTTTGTTTTTCAGTGTCTATTACTCAAATATTATATTTTACACAAGATTCCTGGATTACTTATTTATTTTAGGAAGGGCAGTGAAATTGAATTGATACAATTTTTAAAATACATTAATCATACTGTGAGTTTCCTTAAATTCACCCACCAGTATAGTTGGGAAAAAATTACATATTTGGATGTTAGTTTAACTATTAGATGTGGGAAGGAGTTGGAATCAGGTATTTATAGGAAACCCACATTTTCTAACTCATACTTGGAGTATACTAGTGCAAACCCTTTCTCCCAAAAAAGGTCTATTGTTAAGGGCCAAATGGTCCTAGAAGCCAGGATGGTGAGTTCTGACACAATGTTTTTGGTTGAGTTAAAATTAATTTCAGATATGTTTAAAGCTAGGGGATACCCCAATGTTATATTAGCAGAGATAAGTAATGAAGTTACACATAAGAGACACAGGAGAATTTATAAATCAGTTTTAAAAAACGGCATAGATAATGCCAGAGATGATATTAATAATGATTTTGCAAGGTTTCATTCAGGTTATAATCAAGATGCAATGGATACAGCTGATGTAATTTTTAGCAATTGGGACATTTTGCAATTTGACAGTAATGTGGCACAAAAAGTAGGTCCCAAACCCAAAGTCGTTTTTAAGAAGGATAGAACATTTAAGAATTTATTGGAAGCACCCACATATACAAGCGCAAGTGGGTCCAATAGACCAAAAGGTAATTTTAAATGTATATGCAATGCAAATTTTGCCCCCATATTTTGGAGACAGGGGAAAAATTTGGACTGAACGGAAAATTCCTAAGTATTAATGGACATTTTAATTGTGGTTCTGTGAATGTTGTTTATGTTGCTAAATGTTCACATTATCCTATATTTTATGTAGGAAAAACAGCTCGGTTATTCAAGAATAGTATTTGTGAACATTTATTAGACATAAAACATGGAAAATCCACAAATGCATTAGTAAGACACATATGTAAGTATAAAAATCATGAATTTTGTTTTTTTTGTAATCCAACAGTTATATAAGGACCCACAGGGTCGTGTATTGGACGCACATTTAGAATTATGTGAGTTGAGATGGCAATTGAGGCTTAATGCCACAAGTTATCCTTGTATTAATGAAGCCATCAGTATTTCTAGTGTTCTTAAGCTCAAAAACATCTTGGGTTAATTCTTATAATTCTTATGGTTATTCATAATTTTCATAATTTTTATGGTTATTTATATTTATATTTTATGTTATTCATTATCTACTATTTATTTATACTTTTATAAAATGATGTCTCATATGATTTATTCCATGTGATGTGTGTTTACAGTTTTCCATATTTAGTTTCTTTCCAGATTTAATTTTTACAGTTCATTTTATGGTGAATAGGATTTTATTACCTCTGAATGGAATCTTTCAATGTACATATATTTTTAAACATATACGCATATATACACATACATTTATCAATCTGTATTTTTAATATGTATTTTTAAGTATGTTTACTTGTGCATACATATTTATTACCATTGTATTGCAATGTTCAATTCAACTTTTGAAGGTATATTAGTATGTTTTTCTTTAAAATGATTTTAAAATTAATACAATTATGTAGATAATTGAGTAATTGGTTGATTTATTTTTATTTAAGGCTTTGGGTTTGAGGACCTTATATTTGTTCTGAGGAAGTCCCCTATTACTTGGGGGAAGAAAGCACTTAACCTTTGTTATTTATTACAATAAAATCGTTGTTGGATCTGCTTCACGTTCCATCACTGGCCTACTGGTTCTTAGGTACCTGTAATGTAAGTCCTGCTGTGGCTTTTGGAAGTGCTCCTGTGTGACTATTGACTACTGCTTGTAATTTCCTGAAGCAGAGAATTGTGACTGCCAGGTAATGACAGGTGTTGTGGAAAGAGAAACCCTTCTGGAAATGCACCTATTAATGTGCAAAAGCCCCTAGTGCCAGCATGAGACTAGTTAAGCATGTTATATGCTAGAACAAAAAGTGTTATTCAGGTTCTTTATGTGCACATTCCAGGTCAGTTGGTCAAATACTTATGTCTGCTGGCAGATGTTAAGATGTCTTATATATTCTATATTTTGAGCTGTTTTATTTTTGTGTAGGCTATATTACAGTGTATCAGACAGATCCAGAAGCTGCTTCTTTCTTGCTACATTGTATTAGTTGTTAACCCAGCTGTATGTGCCCATTGATGAATCCACTTTAGTGTTAGAAATAAGGAGGTTAAATGAATGGACACAACAAGGGATAAATTCCTTTACCATCAGCTTATGAAGTTCTGAATGTCATACATTCTTCATGCAGTACCATCTGGTATGTTATAAATTACCCCTTACATTATCCATGGAAATCAGTTGAGGTATCCCCTGCAATACCATTCCATCTTCCTTTCGGGGATTCAGTTGTTCCCTCATCCTCAATTGCACCTGAATAATTCCAGGTACACTATAAAAATTCCCTTCAGACATGAGTGATGCTGCCACCTCCATAGACTCTTTAACATAAACTGCCTTCTCCAGTTGCCTATTTTTCAGTGTATGTGTCAATAATTGTTTAGCTCTGACCTTGGATCTCAGCAGTTGAATTTCTAACAACACTGCTGCATTTTGGCATCCTCACTTAATATACACTGGTAAGCAACAGTCATTTCAACATCTGGTAAACTTACAAAGAGCTGAATACAAGTTTACCAGAAGGCATACACAGCTGATGCTCTAACATATGTGTTCAGTAGACTGTACCGTAACCTTTGTTTTCATGAATCCCTAAAATTATCCTTTAGGAAGACATTCAGCATCACGCACAGCAATACTGGTGAAACTGGACTCACAGAATGAGACTGCAAAAAATCTTCTATTCAGCCTTTCAGTATAGTCTGAATTTAAAGAAAACATGCTGCCAGTCTGTACCTCCTTCTTAATAAATGCTGCACATTCTGGGACAGCAAACGTAACCCAGATCCTGTTCTACCTGCATCATCACATCCTCCTATTCTCCTCCTTCCGCCTCTTCAGACAGAAAACTATCCCACTATCATTAACTTAAATGCCCAAAGAGTGAAAAACAAAACAGATGAAACTGAAGCATGGGTAGCACACACCTAATCTGACTTTCTAGCCATTACTGAAACATGTCTCAGGAGCCATATTTGTCCCTTTACTATTGAGAAAAACAGCTACCATATCCACCTCAACAACAGGATTGCCACAGACGTATGTGCTAGCACAGTGCTATTAATAAGAAAGAAAGTAAAACTTTCTGCTAAATTATTTATACTCCAACAAGACATAGTAACAGATCCCAACATAGCTACACTGACGCTGAGTTTTTTCTGCCTGCACTGAGGTTGATTTACTTTTTCTGCTTGCACTGATATTTTTTGCCACCTGCATGGATGCTCTGTTTTATAATTATGAATGGGTGATATGGTTCAATTCTTCCTACCAACTGTAATCCATTTTATTTCTGCCTGTACTGACATTCATTTTTTGGGGAGTTACAATAAAAAGATAATTGAATTGTGGTAGTTTTGTTCATTTGTCTTAGGCTCAGATTTTCATTTTTTTTTTGGCCTGCAATAACATATAAATAAATCTGAAACACCTAGTGTTTGTTTTCTGTTCTATGACTGAGGTGCACCTTTGACTGTAATGTGTATACAAAGCAGATACATCTTCAGTATGGTAATATGGCCACCTGAACCTCTCCAAATACAGTAAGTGGCCCCTGAGCTAAAAAGGTTGGATATCCCTGATATAAAGTCCCTGCCTAATGTAATAAGAGATCACCTCCCTATTCAGACATTATATTCAACAAAACTCCCAAATACCCATCTCTAACAGGAACCAGCTACTCCAGCTCTAAAACTAAAATAAATTATGTTAAATTAGATCTGAGGAACACAAACTGGACCGCATTGTATGCTACATAGAATCCAACTAATGTCCTAAATAGATTTAACTCTAATACTAGCAGACCCATTACTAGTGTGGGGGTAAAGGGGACAGTTACCACCGGTGCAAGCTGTTATGGGGTATGATCAAGAGGTGCCAATGATGTCTAGGTGTAGTATTGACATTAATTATAAACAAATGGTGATAACTTCAGTCATGTATGCAATTAGAAAGTCGGAGTATTGTGCTAGTAACTGTGCTTGTTTGTTTGTTACAGTTGTAGCAAGCAGCTTGCCAAAGTTACAAAACATCTTTTCATTTATTCATTTAACTACTTACTGCTCTATTTGTCTATCTATCTATCCATTCACACATCTGTTTATTTATTCATTCATTCATTCATTGGTCTTCAACTATGGGGAGAGGGAGGAAACCAAGAGTTTTTTTTTTTGGTCGCCAACCTGGAATGAGGGGGCATCAGTCCGTGAAACTGCCAGGGTTCCAGATTACTCAGCTATTGCACTGATCATTAATACTATTTTGAAAGCACTATAGACCTATAAGTCTAACTAGCCTCATCTGCAAGGCCATAGAAAGAATCATTATGGACCTTATCAACAAGAGCATCAGAAATCTCCATTCTCTGGACTCAACCCAGTTTGGAATCGTTAAGGGTAGTTCATGCATGTTAAACCTGGTTGACTTCTTTAAGAAGGTCAAAGACCAGGGAGGAGGGGAAAGACCTTGCATATTGCCTACTATGACCTAGCCAAGACATTTGACACAATCTCCCACTCAAGTATTACAGAGAAACTCTCTCAATTGGGAATTAACAATTACATCATCAGATGAGTAGCCATTTGGTTTACAGACAGGATACATAATGTCAAAGTGGATGAATTCACCTCTAGCAAAAGGCCAGTCACCAGTGGCATATCACAGGATTCTGTGCTGCGCCCTTTACTGTTCAGAATTTATTTCTCAGAAGTCCAGACAAATGTGGACTGTCTGTGGCTGACTAAGTTCACTGAAGACTGCAAATTGGAAGCAATCATTGATTCCCTGAATAATACTAATTTACTGCAGAAAGGATTAAAGCAGCAAATGATTGGTGCCAAAGCCATGGACTGAAACTAAATGCATAAAATGGCATAATTATTCCCTTTGTAATGCTCACACCCCTACTAATTACAAAATAAACCGGACCCCCCAACAGTAGACCCAGTAGTATGTAAATTGGGTACTCAAGTTGATAGTAATCTGAACTTTGACCACCATTTGTCCACAGTAGTTTGAAAGTCCTTCTATGTGGCAAATCTCATAAGTAAATGCATGGCAACCAGATCAAAGGACATTAAAATTACATCACACTCAGCCCTCATCAGACCAGTAATTGAGTGCAATGCACCCTCTTGCATGTACCTCAACAGACACTTGCAACAGCTGGAGAGACCCCAGAGATTTCTCACCAAGAAAATACAGGGTACACAATAAGTCCTACACATAAATATTGATAGCCCTATCACTAGATTCTGTCTCCTACAGGCTATTAAGGGGTGATCTGTGTCTGGCTTACAGGACAGTCTCTGGCCAAGCCCTGATATAAATGTTACACATTCGTAAATCAAACTGCACAAGGGCCACTTGCTCCACGGATCTAAACTTAGCCTCTGACATGAACAGGTAATGCTGGAAAGATAGACACATCTCTCAGAGACTACTCCTTCCCTGGAACAAGCTTCCCATTTAAGTGAAACAGAGCCTCTCACTGACCCTCTTTAACACAACCTGGATCAATGGATGGGTAATCATAAAATCACTCCTTGGGTGGCACCCATGTCCCTCATGGAGAGAGGCAGTCGGGAATTAATTACCATAAAATAGGTTCATACCTCCATGAACTTTGTTCACCTAGCTATGGATAATTGGGAAACTTGGGATAGCTATAACTAGACTTGTAAAGGCTCTTGGGCTGTTTGCCTAGTAACCTCCTATGAATCTATGAACCTATGTGTGAAAAAATGAGGGGCTGCCAGCCCAGCCAGATAGAATTTTGTAAATAATTCTATGTCCTTGTAAATGTTAATATGATCCACAGGCTTGTTTGACAAATGTAAAGAAAACTGTAACGGCAGTGCACCCTGCTGGATGAAAGCGGATAAGTAAAGAATTTTACAGCTGTGTGTGATCTCAAGCTCGGAGACAGGATGTCTGGGCCAGGAAATTCCTTCTGTTGTTTTAAGACATAGATAATTAATGGGTTTCACATGTAAAGTGTCTTTTATTGCTGTGGCTTCCTGGCAGGTACAGATCAAAAGAGAAATGTTAAATTTTAAGTTCTGTGAGCCTGGGAAACTTAAGGAGAAGTAACAAGAATGACATAATCTGAAATGACTCAGCAGTAATGTATATTATCAGTTTAAGGGCTATCTCAGAAAGTATGGACAGCATTTTATATTTTCTTCTGAATCTGAGAACAACTCACCAGCACTGTGCCTTGCTCTGATTAGATCTTAGTATTTCTCTTAGACATAGATAGAAATATAGCCAAATTAGTCTAGCTGCTTTCTATATTTATGTCAGACTGTCTTACAATGTTGTTATAAGGTATTTCCTGTGATTTCTGAACTCTGAAATGTCATTGTGTTGAATGAATAAGTATTGTCTTGTGTTTTTATTATTTATTATTAAATATGTTAAACCTTTCAACTGTGGCTGTTTTGTGTAGAGATAATTTAAGCTCTGAGAGTACTTGCATGTATTTGGTGATACTGTACAAGCCACTCCAGAATAGCCTTAGCCCAGGGTCACACCTCCTATTGGGTGACAGCAACATTACCCAGTGAACTTGGTCACATTTTGGGAAGGGCCTTATTAGTAGCTGATAAGAGTAGTTGGTGGAAGTGATTACTACCTTATAGCCTGGGCAGAAGGGGACATAGCTAGTGAACCTGTGCCAGCCTTCCCCAGGAGTGTCTGTGTGTTTGTATATAAATCAAATGAAATCTCAAAGTGTGTGAGTGTCAGCTACTTGGGCAGGGACACGAAGCACTTGTTGGACAGAGAGGGTACTGGGGGTTTTGGCTTGACTACTCGGCTGAGATCTGAACCCTATAGCTGTGCCAGTGGAGAGTCTTATTGGGGATCTGGAGATAAAAGTAGAAACCAGCCCCAGACTGACTGTGATCTCTGTGTGCTTTTAAGGGAAACTGTACTTTACTGTGTATGTGTACTTGTCATCCTCCCAATGTGGACGCACCTCACTGGTGTTAGTGGTGAGGATTGAGGCTCCTTGATTACTGGGCCAGTGCATGGGCGTTATATATTATTTTTTTAGCAGTGGTGAGATATCAACATCAAATATTAATTGTTTGATAGTTGTGAAATAGCCACATCACATATTAATTGGCTTGTAGTGGTGTGGATACTGAATTCCTGTAGCTTGTGTAAAGTGATCACTGAAGGTATTTTTGTACTCTAAATCAGCCATGCAGTGAATATTCAGAGTTCAGATCACAATTGTTTTATTTCTTTTGTTAGCTTAGTTAGTCAGGGAGAGCAGGCAAGCATGTCAGCAGAGGAGTACGGTAAACTAACAAGGAGCCAGTTTACTGAGATGTGCCAGGCTAAAGGACTGGTGCATGGAAACTTACTAAAGCAAGCATGATTGCAGCTTTGGTCCCAGCTGTATCAGAAAATAACAAACAGGAGGATGATCAGACTGGCCGTGGAGATGTACAACACTCAGAGAATGGACAGCTCAACATTTCTACAGAGGACTTAAAAATCAATCTGGAGTTAGAGACTTGAGTTGGAGGCCAAGCGGATGGAAATAGAAGCAGCAGAGAGACTGAGGCATCTAGAGACTGAGGAAAATGAGAAACTGCTATGCCTGGAAGCTGAGGAGAAGGAGAGGCTGAGGCAGCATGAAAAGGAAATGCTGACTCTTCACCAGAGTCATGGAGGTAATGAGGAAGGGAGTAACTGAACCCCAGAAGCAACAAAACTAAGTAAATTTCTTTAATGGTTTACAGAGGGGGATAATATTAATAGTTTCATTCACATGTTTGAGAGGGTAGGTAAACAGTATGATGTTGACAAAAGGCTCTGGGTACAGTTCCTGACCACCTTACTCCATGGTAAAGCTGTAAATGTACTTTCCAAACTGTCTGACAATGATTTGTTTATAATGCTGTAAAGAATTGCTTCCTAGAATTTTTTAAGCTAACACCTGAAGCTTATAGGGAAAAGTTTTGTTAGCACAGACGCAAGGCAGATGAAAGTATGTGTGAATTTGTTGCTGAACTAAGCACTTACTTTCGTAGGTGGGTGAGTGGATGTCAGGTCACCACTTTTGAAGGGCTGGCAGACCATTTGACGAGGGAACAAGCCCTTAGCACTTTGCCTGAGGACATGAGGATCTGGTCAGCTGATAGACAATGTTCTACTGCAGATAAGTTGGGGAATAAGGGAGACCTATACCTAGCAAGTAGGACATCACTGCACAAGAAAGGGGCACCCAGTGCTGTTCATGGATCTAAAGTAACCCATGGTGGTTAGCCCAGACTGCCTGAACAGAATCTGCCAGTAGCAGGGGAAGCCACTAGTCCAGGTACACATCCAGGACCTAAGGTTAAATATTTTGAGTGGGGCCATGTGACATATAGATGTCCATGAAGGCAAGGTGAGGAACAAAAGATGGAAGAGCCAGTAAGTGGGAATGACAAAATGTCAATAGTAGGTTATCTTGAGGCAACAGGAGTACCTAACTACCATCCTGCAGATGTCCCGATAGGGAAGGATTTTGATGAGGCAGTACCATGTGTTTATGCAGTTACATGCAGTCAGGTTTGGAGACAAGCATGTGGGTCTGGTAGCCTGGGGGAGACCCAGACAGACCACACACTTGCAGCCAGGACTGGTGAGGTGATTACTTCAGGGAGGGAGCTACCCTCTAGCAGTGAGACTGAAGGTGAGCCACAGCTGCTTATGGGTACTGATGTCCCCTTGGACAGACTGATTGCAAGGGCAGAAGTGTGTAGGAGTACCCAGGCTGACAGTGAGGCACCGCTGTCAGAGGTTACCAGACTTCCTGTGGAAGGGGAGTTGGGAAGGGTTACAAAGAGAGAGCTGAGACAGGCTCAGCTCTCAGACCCTACATTACAAGGCCTAAGGCAGATAGCTAGTGAGGCACCTGATTCTCAAGGGAAGGGGGGATCTGTATACTGGGACAAAGGGTTACTGTATAGAAAGTGGATCCCTGAGGGAGGGCTAGAGGGTGAGAGAATACAATTGGTAGTGCCTAGAACCTACCGTCTGCCATTTCTAGCCATAGCCCATGATATTTCCTTTGCAGATCATATGGGAATAAAACATACAATGAGATGTATTATGCAAAACTTTTGTTGGCCTGGGATTTCCAAAGATGCAGCAGGGTACTGCAGGACCTGTGAGCAGTGCCAAAAGGTAGGCAAGGCAAGAGACAGGTGAAAGCTCCTTTGATGCCTTTGTCTGTGATTGATGAGCCATTTCTGAGGATAGCTATGGATATTGTAGGGCCTCTGAGTACTCCAAGCTCCACAGGGAAAAAGTATATCCTAGTGGTAGTAAATTATGTTACAAGATAACTGAGGCAGTGTCTTTGTCCTCAATTGAGGCGGAAAAGGTGGCAAATGCTTTGTTAGAGATTTTCAGCAGGGTAGGTTTCTCAGAAGAAATACTGACTGACAGAGGTGCCAATTTCATGTCAGACCTGCTGGCTTGTCTGTGAAAGTACTGTGGGGTGAAGCACCTAAAGACCCCCACCACCACCCCCAGACTAATGGTCTTGTTAAGAGGTTAAAGTCTACACTCATGTCCATGCTACAGGCATTTGCAGACCAGTTCAAGCAGGATTGGGACAAATATTTGCCCCATCTGTTGTTTACTTACAGAGATGTTCCAGGAATCCACAGGCTTTTCACCCTTTGAGTTGCTGTATGGGCATAGGGTGAGAGGGACTTTAGACTTAATTCGAGATGAGTGGGGGGGTGAGTGTGAATCCTACAAGTAGTCTGCTGTGGCATATGTCCTAAACCTCAGGACAAGGCTCAGGGAACTCATGGGCTTGGCCCAGGAGAACCTGGCAGGAGCCCAACAATAGAAAAATGTCTGGTATGACAGGAATGCTCGAACTAGAGAGTATGTTGTAGGGCAGCAGGTAATGGTTCTCATTCCTGTCAGACACAACAAGCTGCAGGCATCCGGGGAGGGATCCTACAAGGTGGTAAGGAAGGTCAGTGATGTTAACTACATGGTGGAACTGCTAGGCAGGAGGCAGGAGCACATGGTACAATTTCATAGCTATATATATATATATATATATGTAAATATATATATATATATATATATATATATATATATATATATATATATATATATATATATATATATATATACATATATAAGTTTCATATATTAGTACTAGGCTAAATGGCCCACAAGGGCAGTTAGCCTAGTACTAATATATGAAACGAATATATATATATATATATATATATATATATATATATATATATATATATATATATATTATATGAAATTATACCATGTTAACATGATGAAACCTTACCATGATACGGAGGACCTTGTGCTGAGTATTTGCAGTGGATTGCAGGAGGAGTCTGAGGGAGATGTGGTGACTGATCTCCTCAGTGAGGCTCAGACTGACACCTCAGTGGAAGGGGTAGCAATGTCCCATCAGCTATCTCCTACCCAGGTTTGAGAAATCTGAGCAGTGTACAGTGTTTGGGGACATGTTCACTGGGATACCAGGGTGCACCCTCCTGGTGCAGCAGCAGGTGTATACAGGACCCCAAAGGCCTATTAGACACACCCCTTATACTTTGCCTGAGAGAGTCAAACAGACTCTGAGGGAGGAGATACAGGAAATGTTGGAACTAGGGGTAATTCAAGAGTCCAACAGTCCCTGAGCCTCCCCAGTGGTGCTGGTGCCAAAGATGGATGGCAGCATCAGGTTCTGTGTGGACTACAGGAAATTAAATAGTCACACAAAGTCAGATGCTTATCCCATACCTAGGACAGATGAAGCCCTAGAGCAGCTGTGTGGGACTAAGCATCTTGCCATCACTGATCTTACCAAGGGTTACTGTCAGGTACCCTTGACTCTCAATGCTAGAGAGAGGTCAGCCTTTGTGACTCCTTTTGGCTTGTATGAGTTCACAAAGATGCCCTCTGGGATGAAAAATGCCCCAGCGCCTTTCCAGAGGCTGGTATATCATATCCTAGCAGGAGCAGGAGGGTTTGCCCTTGCTTACCTAGATGATATTGCCATCTACAGCCATTCCTGGCAAGAGCACCTTCAGCATGTCAGGGAGGTGCAGGGCAAACTACAGAGGGCAGGGTTTACCATTAAGCCCTGAAAATGTCAGGTGTGTATGGCAGGGGTCTCCTACCTGGAACATAGAGTGGGGAGTGGTAAGATCAGGCCAGAACCTGCCAAAGTGAAAGCCATTCAGGCATGACCTGCACCTGTTACCAAAAAGAAGTAGTGGGCATTCTTTGGGACAGCAGGGTATTGCAGAAAGTTATGGTACCATAGCATGTGAGCAGACATTCCAGAAGCCTAAAGGAGCTTTGAAAGGACCCACTGTGTTAACCAGTCCAGATTACAGCAAATAATTTGTTGTGCAGGTGGATGCTTCAAGACATGGGGGTGGGGGCTGTACTTAGCCAGATTTCTTCAGAGGGAGAAGAGCACCCAGTGGTTTATCTCAGTCATAGGCTCCAACCCAGGGAGGAATGCTATGCAGCTGTTGAAAAGGAATATCTAGCCATAGTGTGGACACTGCGAAAGTGTCAGTCTTATCTGTATGGACGAAAATTCATTGCAGTTACAGATCACAACCCCCTAACATGGTTACATCGAGCCAGCCTGCAAAATGCGAAGTTGCTAAGGTGGAGTCTAGGGTTGCAAGTATATGATATGTCAGTACAGCACCACAGTGGGATTAGCAATGCCAACACATATGGGCTCTCAAGACAGGGAATGGGGTAAGATATACCCAGATAGACACAGCCCTCTCAAGCAACATTTCTCAAGGGACACTTGAAAAACTAGCTTGAGTGAAATGTGAAAAACTAAGGGACTGCCAGATCTGAACCCTATAGCTGTGCCAGTGGGGAGTCTTATTGGGGATATGGAGAGAAAGGAAGAAACCAGCCCCAGACTGACTGTGATCTCTGTGTGCTCTTAAGGGAAATTGTACTTTACTGTGTGTGTACTTGTTATCCTCCCAGTGTGGATGCCCCTCACTGGTGTTAGTGGCGAGGACTGAGGCTCCTTGATTACTGGGCCAGTGCATGGGTGTCATACTATGAACCACTTTCCACTACATAAAAATAGAATAAAAGGCCAAAGTTTTCATACATAAATTCAAAAGTCAGAATATTTTAAAAGAAAAAGAAAATGTGGAACAGCTGGAAAAGAACTAATGACTCTAAGTACCTTATCTCTTGCAGCTCTTTAAAAGTAAATGTAAACTATTTATCAAGGATTCAGAATTTCACCATCTTAGCAAAAACAAAACAATATAGCTTCTCAACCTAAAACATGTCCTGGAACATTATTAATGATGTATTCTGCAATAAAAGCAGTATCTACAATTCCTCTACAACTACTGTTAATCTCTCAGACCTATTTCAATTCAAGGACTTTATCACCCATTCAATGTCTGTCACTAGAGCAAAGCAAACAACTGCTTGCCCACTCTCAATCTACCTACCTTAGCCACAATCTAAATCTGTCACCTTCTTATTGTAGTTAAACTACAGCTAAGTCCATCCACAAACTATTACAAAAAGCATTATATAAAAAAAAAAAAAACAATAAAAACAGCATTCACATTGCCTTCCTTCACATCTATTTATTTTTATTTTTATTTATTCATTGTTAACTGGTTTAGTCCCGCTAGGCTAGTGGTTGCAGGAAAGACCTGAGGTGGTAGTTATACTTCTAGGGAAATTTGTCCAGGGCAACAGGGAATTTATACTACTTTTTCAATAGGTGCCATGGGATCTTTTACATGCTGAGCTACCACTAATTGAAGTAGATAGGACTTTAGTTTAACATCTCATCTGATGAGCGGTACACTCAGGAGTACAATAACTTCCTAATGATACATTATAGTGTCAGCAACCAGTCATATGGAGTGTGAATAGAGCCCACAGCTTTCTGGTCTTCCAGCACCAAAGATGAGTATACTACGTATACTGCCACTGACATTGCATGACAATAAACACCCTGTCAAAGCCTCTGACTCACATCTTTGACCTCTTCCTTTGCAAACCTATCGAACCATTACAATTCAAATGTGTTCTGATAATTCCCATCCCTTGGAACCTCACCATGACTGCACACTCATCTCTATACTATGCCTAGTCACTAAAATCTTTGAGAGTCATCTCTACACACAGCTTGTTGAGCATCTCAACAAATATGGGATATAAGCTAATATCTGAGACAGCTTCAGATCTGGCCTTAACCCCCTACCATTTACACTGTAACTCCAAAATTGTACATTGCTAATTGCACACAATTTGTAGTTGTCAGTACAGCATTGAAAGTTTTTATCATAATATTCTAGTCAATATATTATCTGTACTGGGAATGGGTACTAATTGTGTCTGTTGGTTTTGTAACTATGTGATTGATAGAACATTCAACACTCAAGCTGGAAATGGTACCAAAGCAGAAGGCCATTTTAATGCTGGTGTCTCACAATGTTCAGTTCTTGGTCATATCATATTCTGTCTCTCTTTATTAGTGATCTTACTGACTGCATCCCTTAATCTAATATCTCACTTTATGTAGATGGCATTATGTTTCATCAATCAAGTCCTACCACATCCACCTTACAAACTCCCCTATTGAAGGCTGTCATCTTACTCTGTCATTACCTTGCCCAAAACCAGTTATGTCTGAATCTCAGCAAAACAGCAAACATGCGTTTTAGTACCCAGAAAAAAAATCGAAAAGACTCTCTATAGTTGCCAAGGATAATTCCATCCTCAAACTAACTTCTTATAAATTCTTTGGATTTATTTCAGATCCCATCCTACCACTAACACCCAATAAAGTCCAGCTTACTCCATCACCAATAATCTTATTTCTCAAGTGCGAATGTCTCTGGTAAAAAATGTTTTTACCCCAGACTTGAATATGTCCTACCACTTACTGTTTTACATTCCTTTGGGAACATACATTGTGTCCCAACTATCATCAATCATATTTGCAGATTCCTTCATCCTGCTCCTAGGTATAAGCATCATTGTAATACTCTTCAAAAACCCAGATGGATTACATTACCAGCTCCTCTCCACATTCAGCTTTAGACTTTTGTAGGAGCAACATTACCCATCCTTAGCCAATAAACAAATCATTGTGTCTTCCCTTATGCTCTCAGATCCCTTAGTGACGGGATACTTCCCTTTCAGACACTCAGATTCAATATGGCAGTAGGGAGAATGCTTCACCAATATTGCCATACCTAACTAAAATAGTCTTCCAGCAAATAAAAATAAATAAATAAATAAAATAAAATAACTCTTGAGAAAAAAATGGTGGAACACTCAACATGACCAAAGTTAAGTCTTTGTTGTACATATTCTAGAACAGTAGCATCTCAATTATATGCCCATAAATAACAGAAAGGAGAGATAATGTATTATGTAAATATGTATATAGATCAATGACATTTTTCCTTGTCTTCTCTTCCTAGAGCATGCTTCTTTAAGAAGTTTAATTTTGTTTCGATGCTCTAACTACTGTTTCCAATATTTTTTTCTGTTTGCATATGACACTCTGAGTGCTATTTGCATTATGGTTTATGCAATTTTTGTCCGTGTCTATGTTTTAAAGTAACAGATCTATATCTCTTTTTTCATCTGACCATATGGCACATGCCATGCCCAAAAAGGGTCTTTGGACCATCACATCTACCTACTTAACAAATGTAAAATAAAAATAAATATTAAAATAATTAAAATAGTTTGCAGATTATGGTCTTGCAACAAACCTGGAATGAGATTTCATAGGCTAGGATGCTGGGGTCTAAATGCTAGTGTGGCAAATCAAAATGCTGCCAGCCCAGCTAGCTGGAATTTTGTAAATAATTATATGTCACTTGAAAATATTAATATGATTTATATAGACATGTGACACTGCCAGTCCAGCTATCTGGAATTTTGTAAATAATCATATGTCATTTGTGAATATTAATATGATCATAGTCTTGTCTTACAAATGTAAGAGAACTAGATGTTATGTGTAAATTAAACTACTAGTGCAGAAGTGTGTGTTGAACTGTATGTTATGTACTGTGCTTCAAGAATAACCACAGTGTACCCTACTGGAAAAGAACAGAAATGTATATACCTGTGCAAATGTATGTTTTGATAGTATAGTTGAAACATACAGAGTTAGTTTGAAAACCTTCAAGAAAATAAGTTGAAATTGTTTACGACTGTGCTATAAATTTAGTTACTGCAACGAGACAGGATGTCTAGAGCTAGAGGGTTTCTATTGTCTTGAAACATAAATAATTACTAGGTTTAAAATGTAAAAGTGTTTAACTGTTTTAAGACTTCCAGTTCTAGCAAACTTCTGAGAGATAAGTATTTTTCACCGAGAAATGTTAAATTCTGTTGGTATCTGTTTAGCCTGGGAACTGCAGACAGGTGACAAATAGTGATGATATCTAGCTGACCCAGCAATAATGTTTTGATATTAATTTGGGAACTCTCTAAGAGATTTGGCATTTTGTATTTGTCTTTGGATCTGACAACATCCTCTCATCAGTACTTACCTTGCTAATAGTAAGCAACTAGATTACAATTATTTCTCTTAGATATAGATAGGAATATAGTAAACATTACTTTAGATGGTTTCTGTATTTATTTGAGACTGCCCTGCAATGTTGTTTTAAAATATTTCCTGTGATTTTGAACTCTGTTGTCACTGTGTTGAGTTATTGAGTATTGTCTTGTTCTTTTATTATTTATTATTACATCTATTTAAACATTTTAATTGTGTCTGGTTTGTTTATAGATATTTAAGCACTTAGAGTACTTGCATATGTATTTGGCGACACTGTATAGGCCACTCCTAAATAGCCTTAGTTTTGCTCACACTTACCATTTGGATAATGGAAACATTACACAGTAAGATTGGTCACACTTTGGGAAGAGCCTTAAAGTAAGCTGATAAGGGGTTCTGGTGGCAGTGCTAACTACCTTATGGTCTGAGCAGAAGGGGGCATAGCTAGTAAGCCTGTGCCAGCCTTTCCCAGGTCTGTGTTTGTGTATAAATCAAATCTCAAAGTGTGTGTGTGCGCGTGTGTATGTGCGAGTGTGTGTGTGTGTGTGTGTGTGTGTGTGTGTGTGTGTGTGTGTGTGTGTGTCAGCTACTTGGGCAGGGACATGAAGCACTGGTTGGACAGAGACAGTGCTGGGAGGACTTGGTTTGGGACCCTGGCTAAGGACTCAATTCTATAGCTGTGCCAGTGGGGTGTCTTATTGGGAATCTGGAAAAAGAGGGAGAAACCAGCCCCAGACTGACTGTGATTTTTGTGTGCTCTTAAGGGAAACTGTACTTTACTGTGTGTGTGTGTGTGTGTGTACTTGTCATCCTGCCAATGTGCACGTCCCTCACTGGTGCTAGTGGTGAGGATTGAGGCTTCTCGATTACTGGGCCGGTGCAGGGGTGTCACAGCTAGCCTGAGATTACACTGACTACAACCTCTATTGCCATATACCCACACCTTGTTTTAATGTCCGTTGAAACCATTGCTGTATTGAACCTGATAAAAAGCCAAAGTCTTGGATCTGAAGTTCTGCCAATATTAACTCTCCACAAAGTTGAAAGCTTCCATAGCAGTACCCTTCAATTGTTTCTTTGTCATAATTAAGATTCCAAATGGTTGCTTTCACCAGGTCTAGAGTAAGACTGAAATCCCACAAACAAGCTATCTTTTCTGTTGTCTCCATAGCATTGAAGGATAGAGTGACTATGACCCAGATATCCATGAATCAGTTAGCGAACCCATTGTTAGAAAAGCTGACAGCGAGCAGAGTGAAGGAATGAGGGATGCAGTCTTTTGACTTCTCTCAGGGTGAGAGGGGAGGAACACATACACTCAGGAATGCATGCTCCTCATAGATCATCAGTGATCACTGGTGACTGGAGATTCACTGGATGCACTTGCCTTGGGGGGGAGGTTGCAGGGTGTCTGCAAACTTACATCAACCACAGAAGCAGTGTCAGTGCTGTACAATGCTCAGCTCCAGGAATATTACCGAATATGTGTGGAGAATAGTGGTAGAGCTTAAGGAGAAACCCAGTCCCTGCATGGATGATAGCACTGCTTCCAGCATGTATTACCACAACATCAAATGTCAAAATAATGAGACCGGAATGCTGAATGCTCAAATTAATGAAGCCTCACATCAGTGAAAGTCTGAACACTGAAAAAACACACATCAGGCTAACAGCTAACATTACACTACACCAACAACAGAAGCTTTCACAGGACAGCAAGCCCCCCTGCAGACCCCCACACCCCCTTCTAATTATATATACCAACTTGAAGATTGCACTGTAGCTGGGAATGGGCAAGACCCCAAAGACAGCTGTACTATGATCTTGCACAAAACCTCACCTACCCTGTTCAATGTTCTGACCTTCGCTGATATGAGGCTTCATTATAACATGGAAGAAACGTAGAGATCAACCACCAGTCATATTCGTGAGAGTTTATGAATCCAGCATATATCAATGCATAATTTTAGAAAGCACTCAAGGTACAGCAATTCGGCTAAAAAATGTATTACAAAGCAAGGAGCAGAAGGGTTGCTGCAACCACAAAGTGTTGCACAAAAGGCAGTAGAAACGGCTATCACAGAAAAGGAATAACTCACTAAAAGAATGAATACCAGGTGAGTGAAGTTAGGAAGAGATAAATTCTAAATTTTCTGTCAAGTTAAAACAGAAAGCCACAAAAATGGATAACTGTCAGCAGCAGATGAATAAGTTACACAGGAGGAAACAACACCTGGTCAGATTTCTAAACCCATCGGGTCTATATTAGATCAACGAACGCTTAAAAAAGTGAACGCTGATTGATCAAACTTATGTAAGCGAAAGCTTATAATCTCGAACTGTCAGAACAGCGATTTTTTTCCTAGGGAAAAAATCGCTGTTCCAAAACACATATACACAACACAAGCACACCAAACAAACAGCAATCCACACGCATACACCGAAAATCTGACACCTAACCCTACACTAAACTATACACACACCACTAACTATCCACTTACCTTAACCCAAACCCTAACCCTAAAGTCCATCACTATCGCACACTCACCTCACCTGCTCCCTAACCCTAGCTCACCTAATCCACCCTAACCCTCACATCCACACAATCGCACACATACCTAACCCGCGCCCTAACCCTAACTCACCTAACCCACCCTAACACTCACATCCACACAATCACACAGTTACCTGAACCCGACCCGTAACTTTTCATCACAGCACTGAAAATACCGAAGCAACAGAAATGGACAACCAAATTCTTTCCCTAGGAAAAAATTTGGGTTTCTGTTGCTTCGATATTTTAAGCTTTTGCTTACATAAGTTCGATCAATCAGTGTTCACATTTTTAAGCGTTCGCTGATCTAATATAGACCCAACCCATCATTGTCAGTTTAAAAAGAAAACTCAAACAAGGGAAGTCTATACGCAATATATATTAATCTGTATGCAAGAGTAAAAGTAGAATTAATTTCAAATGTTGTTCTGAGATATCATCTGTAGAGGTAAAGCAACTCAGAGAAAAAAATTAAATTGAAAGGGTGGTGATCAGTCACTCTGAGGTTGGAGAGCAACATAAAGAAATGAAATTGAGAAGGTATTGTATACTAAGGGAACAACCAACCTTTCTATTACCAGGCAAACATGCTAATCCACTGTAAAAGTGACATATTTAAGACTCTCATCAGTGTGCATGTTCTACACTTAATAAAGCTGTGTTGTACTATCTGAAAAAACACAGACAATAGGCAAGATTGCAAGGGTTACTGATTAGTATTAAATCCGGTACTGTCAGAGGCCAACGGGCCTGTGTATATAATGACAGTAAATACTGCTGAAATGGTTGATTTGAAGGACATATTGGTGAAGATGAGGATGACTACCTTTAAAAACTGAAAGAAATGGAAGCAGATAAGTGATACCGAATGATCACTGCATATTGAGGTATTAACAAATCAGATAGTGGTAAAAAAGAAAGAAAGAAAGAAAGAAAGAAAATAAATCTGACCTGATGTATTAATAATAATTTCATTATTCTAAAAAAAACAAAAACAAAACATGCCTATGTACAGAGCATTAATATTATTTCAGATAATGGCAAGAAATCAAAGCTGATGCATTAATAATTATTTTTCTATCCTAAGAAGCATGCTTATGCATAATGAATTAGCAACTCAGATAATGGTAAAAAGAGAAAGAAAAAAATATATATCTGTTGCATTAATAGCGATTTAAATTTTCTAACAGACATGACTGTTAGAAGTGTTGATGCATGGTATCATGAAAACGTGGATGTGGCTTCAAATTTCAACAGACATTTTTAAGAAAAAAGTAAAGACGAAAATGTTATAACTGATAAACTGCAAAACACTCAACTAGAAATTAATTAATAATGAAGAGAGAAAGATCGATTGGACTGCCTGCTATAATCTGTGTGAAAACAAATGGTATGCTTTCTTCTGCCACTATTAAAAACAACAGATTGTTAACAGGGTCTGTGTATATAATGACAGTAAATACTGCTGAAATGTATGTCAGGGTTGCAAGATAAGTATTTTTTAAGCAGTTCGCAGACCTGTGATTTTGTGATATTTCTAAAGTAAAATGTGGTAAAATAATAATAATAATAATAATAATAATAATAATAATAATAATGTAGTAAAATGCTGCATAGTAGCATAGATGGTGAAGATTGGGGAATTATTAAATGCTTTGAATCAGTGTGCCAAAGGATAGAAATAGGGTGGTATTCAATAATCACAGCGCTGAGGCATTGCAGGAATTTGCACCTTATGTGCCTAAGCACAGCTAAAGTGCAATTCAGAGACATCAAATGTGCTACAGCTGTCTGAAGCAGTAAGAGAAAGCAGAATGAAAAAGTAGAAGGTGCAATGAGATGTAAATGAGGAACAAGTGAGAAACTGGTGACTATCTTATGTAAATTAGGAGTTCTTACAGCCATTGTGAGATTCATAGTCATTTTTTGAAGGTGATCTGCTCTATGCACACAATACTTACAAAAAGAGAAGCTAAACCTTTTCATCTACTTTGCAACCACAGAGATGCTTGAGTTTGCTGGCACTGCAGTTATTTCTCATTCTGAGCTGTTTGTCTCACTTATACTACAACCAGGTTTGCTCAGAGGGAGTCACAACTAAGAAGAGGAAGATACAGGAAATGGTTAACCCATCTGAATATTCCTGACCAGAAAATCTTGGACAGATCTAGAGCACATGGGATTTGGTGACTTTGTAAGGCCAACAGATGGGGACTGGATGGATGCATGACCTTTCTATACCTGAGGATACCAAGGTGTGCATAGCCCTCACTATACTAACTTGCAACACAGACCTTCCAGAGGCAAAATGAGGACATGGTGGGTATCTCAAAGGATTCTGCCTTGATTCAGCAGTTCGGCTACATTGTCTTGGCATGTGTAGATCAGATCATCTACTTCCAAGTGTTCCCTTAGGACAGATACACTACCACGTGTGCCTTCTAAGAGCTGGCATGCTTTCCTGAGCTGCTTTGTCTGATTCATTGCAATGATGACGCCACTAAGGTCTCATGTTGACTACTAGGAGAGCAATACTAGAAAAAGAAGGACTGTGATTCCATTAACTGCCAGGTAGTGTGTGATTCTTAGGGGTGCATCACCAATGTGTCAGCTTGGCATTTGGCAGTGACCATGATTCCTATATTTGGCACACAAGCTCACAATCCCACATCTTCATAGCATTTGACTGTACCTAATCATTGACATTTCAGTACTTGTAGGGTATTATAGACACTATTTAGTAATCAGCTGCCTTTTTTATGTGTTTCCCCCTTTTGTTTTGCAGGTGACACAGTGTACTCACTCAAACCTTGGCTAACAACACCAGTCAATAACCCCAAAGCAGCTGCTGAGGAGTGCTTCAAAACCACCCTATCTCAGGCATGGGTTGTCATTAAACAAGTATTTGGCCTAATCTAAGTCCATTTTCATTGCCTGGATAAGTCTGGGATGCCATTCAGTATGGCCTACCTACTGCATGTAGAGTGTTTACTGCCTGCTGCATTTAGTGCAGCATGGTCATGCACTGGTCTGGTACACAGTTGCCACAGCCAGTTACTGACACTGGCAGTGCAGCTTGCTTTATTGTTCCTCCCATCAGTGGCAATACTGATGGTGGCCAGCCAATGGCAGTAGCATGACAACATCTATGGCAGACTTGTATGCAGCATACTTCTGCACAGGCAAAGAGGTAGCATCCACAGCTATATGTCAAAACAGTCACTTTATATCAATATTACTTGTGGACTATGGTGAGTGGTGCACTGTCAACTTACACTGGACATCATTTTTTATTTTTCTACAAAGGAAGAATATTTTATAAGTGTGCCATCAGTCATCATTTGTATAGTGTTGAAGGGTAAGTGGCACAAATGTTAGTTATAATGGGAGGGTTTGACTTCTGTGGGGAAAAGCAAGTGTTAAGAAACATGTTTATGGCTATGTTGTTATTTTTCTCTACAGTGTCCAGTGGTATAAAACTCCAATACAAGGATGGACAAAAATGTGTATAATGATTGTTACTAAGTTCAAATTACTTGCACTGGAAAAATATTTGTTCTCTCTCTCTCTTTTAATTTACACCAATTAACCATATGAAGGCCTCAGTTTTGGCTTCTATTGAAAAACTTGAAAGCAGTTCTAGTCAGGTAATTCTTAGTGAAATATTACCATCACCATCTGAAATGATTATATGTTTGCAAAGGCATTTTTGTTTAATAATTAGCTCCACCAGTTGTGTATGGTTTACAATTTAAAGTTAATCACAAACTGTGAAGAATGCTAGAATGACATAAGAATGTTTTCTAGGGATCTTTTTCATTTAAGCCAGTACAGGATGGAATACCTAGCATGAAAATTCTCTGAACAAATTATTACTTTAAAAAAATGGAAATAGAAGACTTCATAGCACTTTAAATCCATATTTTTGTAACACACAAAGTATAGGTAATAAACACAATGAGTTGAAGTTTATAATCAAACATGTAGGCAATAACTTGGAACTCATCCTATTTTGTTCTCCCAGGGTATAACAAATGTGATTGTCTTTGGGACAGTCTAAGAGGCGGGGTATTATGATACTAAATAAAGGTACTATACCATCTGTAATAGTATATAAAGAAATTGAAATGGAAATACTAACAGTTGATTTATTAGATTAGTCAAACTGTAATAGAATAATAACATGCTATTGTCGGCCAGATATGGATGGAGTCAAACACTGGGAATTTATTGAAGAATTTGTAGCAAAATTCAATGCTGGTAAAATGATTCTTCTAGGATATTTTAACTATCCCAGATATTACTTGGAAAACACAAAGAGGAGACAATAATACTTCAACCAAGTTTATTGAAATAGTAACATTCCACAGGAAGACCCATTTGGTAGATCAGAGTACATGGAAAGACAATTTGTGGGATTTGATGATTACAAATGATGTGAAACTTGTATGTAATATAGAAACTGGTGCATTTCTTGGATATTCAGATCATAATTCAGTAAGTTTTTAACCTAAAAACCAAGGGGCTTCTGAACAACAACACAAAGAGGTATGATTATAGTAAAATAGATTACAATAGAGTTAAATGTGCAGTTAATAAAATTTATTAAAATGATTTAACATCAGCAAACGATGGTGATTACTCTTTTCTGGATATATGAAGAATTTAAGCCTATAATATCTGGTAAAGCTAATATAAGAAAAAAGTGTCCATATTGGTGGAATACGGACTTAATTCGATTGTACATGAAGAAAAAAATATTTCAAATATACACAAAATACCCAATTAAATATAATAAGAGTAAAGTGAATAAGTTCATAAGTTGAAGGAAACTTTTCTGGCCTAACAGTCTTCAAGGAACACTATTTCAGTGAGTGCAGGATCAGTTACCCATTTCTCAGCCCATTTCTCAATACGTGACTGAAAATTATATATATTTGTAGCATAAGTTATATAATCAGTTCTGATATTTTATGACATAATTCCAAATAGAATTTTAAGTTGTGATGCTTGTGAGTCTTTAAGTTGTTGAATACCTCGAGGCTAAGTGATGACTTAAGAAATGAGTCACTGAACACTTTATAAGCAAGAATGAATTTGGCTCTGATATATGTATAATGCAAAGTAAATAGACCAAGCTGTTCACACCTATCTTTGTAGGACTAATCCTTTATAGCAGGTAGGCATTTGCTAAATTTTCTTTGTACAGCTTCTGCATATTTTAATTGCTCAATATTATATGTACAAAAAACTGTTGTTGTACTCCATGGTTGGCCTAATTTAAACTTTATATAATTTTATTAGATAATAAGTATCTCTTGTATATTTTTTTTATAATTATGCCCATTTCTCATGAAGCATTTTGCATTTTGCTTGTGCGTGTCATTTGAAGGAAAAAGATGAATCAGCCATGATTCCAAGGTCCCCAAAGTGATTTATCTCTGAAAAGGTGAATGAAGATAATGTAATTATAAGAGGCTTCCCAAAATACATCGGGCTACATTTTTAATTACTAAATGACAAACCAACTGTGTTGGCCCACTTACTAAGGTGTAGCATGTATTAATTTATAATATTAAAGCCATCATTATTATTTTTTGCAATAAATATGATTTTGCAGTCATCTGCATACTTAGCCAACAATGCCCATCAGTGGAAAAAGAAGCAAATATAACATTAAACTGGAGTGGTCCCAGTACCAAGTCCTGGGGCACTCTTGATTTAACATATGCTGGAGATGATTCTTTGCCTTGTATAATTACATAATTTCTCCTACTTCTTAGTCATCTACTTATCCACCAAATTAAATATGTATTTACCTCTAGGTCTTGTAAGGCTTTGTCAATAGTGTCAAATGATAGTGCATCAAAAGCTTTAGTTAGATCTCAATAACTGACATCTGTGCATAAACCAAAATCCATGGCAAAAGCTTTAGTTAGATCTCAATAACTGACACCTGTACATAAACCAAAATCCATGGCTTTAGTTATGTGATCATAAAATCCAGAGTAGTTGTTAAATGCTGACTGACTCTTTATAAATCCATGTTGGCAAATATGAAATGATGCAATATTGTTTTCAATACTAATTATTTCATGGATTCAGCTTTCAAATAACATATTTAATAAGGATGATGATGTCAGACTGACAGGTCAGTAGATCAGTACTGCTAGTCTGTCTCCACTTTATTGATAGGATACTATTCAGGAACAAAATCTGACTGAAGTAAGCTGTTAAATATTGGTCTTAATATACCAGCTAAGGAATTCTTTAATTTTTTTTAACAAACTCTCGCGTATATAGTCAGGTCCACTACATGTAGCTGATTTAATTTTTGAATGGCCTTACTGACATATCCTCAGTAATACTATTGAATAATCTGTTGCTCTATCATTAGTTGAAAGATCTATGTCACCCTTGCTATTACAAAAATTAGTAACATAAGCATTAAATGTGTTTGCTATCTTTTCATATTGACGAGCTCACTGTATTTCAAATCATATTAATATGCTCAGCATTATTTTTAAAGGAATTTCTATATTTGTAAAAAAATTGTGTTTGTACTATCATTGGCCAACATGTTTTCATATTTTTGTTTTCTGAGATTTTATTGTAGAAGATAAGTCCTTGTATAGCAACTTTATGATAGGTCTGTAGTGCCCTTTCTTCCTATTATATATTTTTTATCAATTTATGATTCTACCATACAGGGAATTTATTATTATGATTAGGTAACTTAAATTGTTTTCATAATACTGTTATAGAAAATTCTGTGTTTACAATTGTGCTCTCCATCTTTAACATGTTGGACTCCCCAGTTTATTGATGACAATGTTTCTTGTACTTTGTGATAATCAATAAGCCCATAATTGTTTTTTTTTTAATCCAAGTCTTAGATTTATCCATTACAGATAAATAAAAAAATATTGCAAAATGGTCAAAAGAACCTAGTGGTACTAAAGTTTGAATGTTCTAGATTAAATATGGAAGATGCTTTCCCAGTATGTCAAGAATGTTATTATTTGTAGTTGGAGCAGTAATTAACGAGAAATATTATGATAATCAAGTATATCAATCAATGAATTCTCTTGCAAGACTTGCATGGTAATTACTAGATGTTTTTGCAGTCCAATCTATATCTAGATAGTTGAAATCTCCCAAAATATTAAGTTTTAGACTCTAGTGTTTTAACCAACTTGAAGAAGATAGATAATCATGATATCTTATGGGTTCATAGGTACATACTAGGCTGATGACCACCAGTACCTTTATAAGTCAGACTGTGCAATCCAACCCAATTGTGTCCCTATATATCATGGACATTTATTAGGAGGAAGTATGCTAGGATGTTTCTAGGGGTTATGTTAGTTAGGACATTGCTGTCTACCTCTGTTTATCAGAGACATGAAGGCCAGAGCCAGGGTGAATTACTGATTTCCCAACCATTGGTTAAGGCTATGCTTAAATATAGTTAAGGATAGACTCTGCTTATCATGGATGGGGAACCTGTTCCAGAGAACAGGGATCCTCTACAACACATAACTGTCTCTCCAACATGTTTTATTTATGTCATTTAAATCATTAGATCTGGTGGTTCTGATGCTGTTCATTTTGTGAATTATCAAGATGCTGATGAGAGTTCTTATTGAGTCCATGGTGGTGTGTGATAGCATAATATTTATGTAAACGGTACATGTGATTAAATGTTATACTTTCTAAACTTGTATTTATATTTATTAACCTTGATGTATTGATTCATGAACCCAAAGAGTTACCACTCTACCCCTCATGTCATCTCTTAAACATTCATGTTTATTTTATGCAGGAATTTGCAAATTTGAGGCATTCATGTTTCAGCAGTGTCAACTATTTCATAATAGCTAAGTTACTTCAATAAAAGATCAAGTATAAAAACTAATTATAAAACACAAATAGCAACAGACAAAACAATAAAAAACATCATTGTAAGTATATTAATTCAATGTGGAAATAATAAAGCCATTCTTGTCTGCGGAAAGTTCAGATAATAAGCTATTTAATCCAATTAATATATCTAATAACTGTAATACGTATTTTTCGAATACTAGACTAAATAAGGGTAACAATATTATGTTTGAAAAATTAGAAACTTTTCAACATATGTGTCCTGTAGTAACATCAGAATACATAAACAGATCACGAAAGCGGGTACAGATAAAAACATCTTAGAACCAGACAAAATCACAGCAATATTATTAAAAAAACTTTAAGTAATGATATTAAAATACCACTGACAGCAATATTTTCATTCCTTGCTTAGAAATTGTCATGTCCAGACTATCTAGAAAAAGTCAATAGCTACTCCAATTCTTAAAAAAAATGGAAAACAACAGAGATGGAGAATTATCAACCAGTTAGATTTTGACCTCAATATTAGAAATATAAAAGAGAAAATAATTTACAGGATATCAGACAGCATGTTTTTTCTAAAGATAGATGAACTGTAACTAATTTAGTAGAGTTTTATGACCAGATAACAGCAGCTATGGATAAAGGAATGTCTGCAGCAGTCATTTATTTGGATTTAGCCAAAGCATATGACATCCTGCCTCATAAAACAATATATAAAACATTAGTTAAGCTTAACTACAATCACTCCCTGGTTAACCGGAAAACTGAATGTATGTCAGACAGGAAACAAACACTGACTATTCAAAGGCATAACTCTATATCTTTTTAGTAAACTCTGATGTAACCTGGGGTTCAGTATTGGACCCCCCTGCCCTCTTTAGTAATGGGTGCTAACCCTAACCCTAATGCTGTCCCTTCTCTAACCCTAACCCTAACCCTACACCTTAATGCCATTAAAACCTTTCTATAACATTGCCAGTATTCAGATGAATTTTAGGCTAATGTTACAGGGAGTTCAGTTTTAATATCAGGAGAGGAAATATTGTTCATGTCTCTATATTATTGTTTTCAGTTTTGTTTGTGTTTGCAATTGTAAATGATTGAACTTATTTTATTAGTGTTTTACATTTCACATTAGGACAGTTCAGTCACATACAATAGACGTGTGTGTGTGATGTGTATGTGCGTGTGTGCGTTTGTGTGTGCGTGTGTGCGTGTGTGCGTGTGTGCTTGTGTGCATGTGAGTGTGAGTGTGTGTGTGTGTGTGTGTGTGTGTGTGTGTGTGTGTGTGTGTGTGTGCATTTTCATGCATTAAGGCAGTTTAAATGCAATGTTTCATGGCTATTGTAAAATAAGTGTTATTGCTGCTTTGTCAGAATCATATCTGAAGTACTTTGTTACGAAACATTTATTTAGCATTGCAGTTCACTCATGCAGTTTCTTTATAATGGTGATAATAATTATTCTGTGCTAATAGCTTCATAAGCTTTACTACCTAATTATTCTTAAAATTGAAGTTGCTTTTTATTTATTTTCACTATGCTACAATAGCAGTTAAATTGATTTTGGTGATTTCCAGAACTTTCTTAAGCTTTAGCAATGATGGCATGTAGAAAGATACCAAACCCAGTCTGGGAGAAGAGTGTGGGTTATGCAGAAATTAACTGCGTTGCATATAATTCATTATAATTACATTCATGAAAACTTCAGTGCTTTAGGCCATCTAGGATTGCATACAGAATTAATAAAGAATTACCATATCATATACCCAATGCCAATTCTATAGCTACATACACAGAGCAAAACATTAATGTGAATAATTAACTGCACCTTAGGCTGCTCATTTTGAACATATTTGCAAGGTTAGCAACAAGGGCAAAAATGTGGCCTTCATGAAATCTGTTGACATTGCCATGACAGCATATCTTTCAGAAGCAGAACAATAACTCAGTAAACTCATCCCTGCCACAGACACACTGGTGCATCTGAATATACAGACTCAGGAATGTTCAGTACTGGTCTACTATATCAACCTTACTTACCCCAGGTATGAACAAAGAACATTCCCCAACACCAGATGCCCCTCCAATCCTAGTAGTTGAAGACTGCAAGAAACACTTTATAAAATCTATAGCCGACCTGCTATTAAACACCCGCAGCACCAGACCCTCCCACTCCACCACCAATTCCATCGCCAATAATATCTCTTCATCTAGCTCCTATCCTGTACACTACAACAGCCATAAACTCCACACAGATAACGCAACCTCTTTCTCATTTCAACCAATACCTACAGCTACTATAAAAAGACTATTGCAAAAATTAAAACCCTGCTCCACATTGGCAGATAACCTCACAATTAGTACCTTAAACTAGCCACTGACTCCATTGCATACCCAATCTGTATCCTAATCAATAGATTAATATCAGAATCACTGGTTCCTAGCATTTGGGAAAATGTATCATATCACTCCCATCCACAAAGGTGGAAAGTCTACAGACTTTACAACTTACCAGTTTCCTTCCTATCTTCTATCTCCCATTTCCAAAATTCTAGAGAGATGTAGCCACAAACAGCTAATGCAGTACCTACTGCAAAAAAATCTACTTACACCAACTCAACATGGTTTCTGCCCACACCACAGCACATCCACAGCTTTACCATCTTTTACTGACACAGTGAACAGACCTAGATAAGCAGGAAACTATGTATCTGCAGTATTTCTTGACTTCGCAAAAGCTTTTGACACCATTTCTCACCCTTCACTTCTGGACAAACCCTCCCACTTGGACATTCCGCAGTAAAGTGGTTTCATAGTTACCTACATAATTGGAAACAAGACGTAAAATGGGTAAATGAACTCTGCCCTTTCTCCATAACCCTACAGGAGACCCACAAGGCTCCATCTTCGGCCCCCTACTGTTTAATATATTCACAAACAACCTAAATACTTCCTCATCCCCTGGAACGCACATAAAATATGCAGGTGATTCCACTATTGTCTGCACCACTCACACACTACCCCAACTATTCTCCAACTCACAACAGACTTTTACTGCTGTCAAAATATGGCTTATTAATGCTCAACTATTCATTAATCCTAAAAAAAAAAAAAAAAAAAAAAAAAAAAAAAAAAATCCTTCTCTTCCACCCAAAAAAAAATCACACTTCTGACTTAGATCAATTCAAGATACATTCAACAGACAAAACAATTATTGCAATAGTCCAGCACAACAAACTGTTTGTAGACATTATAGATAAAAATGTAACCTCCACGCCCAGCAAAATATTAAGAAAACTCACTAGAAATTAAGACTTCTCTATAGAAACAAAAACTTTCTAAGCTCTTCAACTAAAATCACTCTGGCTAAAACATTCCTGCTCCCCTCCCTACTATATGGTGCCACTATTCTTACCAGTTTACAGATCTCTATTAGATTCAAAATGGAACTGTGTTGCAGCAAAGTGGCAAAGTTTGCCACTAACTCTAAATTTCACACACATCACTGTTGACCACTACACAACCTTAACTGGCTTGAACTCCCCAACCAACTGCACAACATCTATTAACTGTGCACAACTTCATCTACAAACCCCTTCACCTGCCCAGCTCTTTGCAGCCTAATCAAACCCTACCTACCAAACAGAACCATAAGGTCAGAGGATAAAAAACTGCTAACCATCTCTAAACTGCCCCCCCCCCCCAAAAAAGGACAGTGTCTCTACTCTTACTCTGTCACAGAAGTATAGAATTTTCTCCCCTAGATACCAAATGAATTCCTAGCTAGCAGTCTTCAAATCTTAATTAAAACAATATCTAAATAACAAATGGCTGTGCTCTTGCACCAAATCAGGTTAAGATCACCCTACTATATCTTTTATGCCCTGCTCCCTCAACCACTTAATCCTCTACAACTCAATCTGAGGAACTCAGCTTAATCAATGCTATTGACAATTTCTCTTCTTAAGAAGCATGTCTCTCCTATTCCCTTCTCATAGACTCTCCTTGACTTTGCTAAAAATCATCACCTATGCAACCTTAAGCAGCAAAAAAAAAATGTTTCTGTTTTACTTGTAGAACTGTAATATATGTGTGCTGTATGTCAAATGATGATATATCAGCTCATTAGTTACTGCTTTCAGCTTACTGTGTAACTGTAATATATGCATAGTGTATTTTAAGTGATGTGATATTCAACTTATTCTGTGTCACAGGAATTTTGAACACCTATTAATTTTTAATATGGAACTATAATGTATGTGTGCTATGCTGTCTGTATTTGGAGCTTTTCTCCCTGGGCTTCCTCCGAAAAAGGGTTTTTCTAACCCAGTTGGACTAGCCTGGTAAACAAATGTCAAATAAATAAATAAAATTAAAGTTGAACACCATACACTTCTTGAAGCAAAGGCGTACACCATAATGTTTTTCAAGGATGGATACTTCTCATATTTTCAATAGCTTTACAAGAAATACTTGCCCAGGGCTGACTCACCATTTGACAAAGTAACATGCTACTTATCCTCAGAACAAGGCAGTGGACTGCATCAGAAAATGAAGCATGGAAGGGTGGG